>NC_056736.1:634950833-635185833 GCF_019279795.1 Protopterus annectens | reverse complement strand
TATAATTTAATACATATTCAAATAAATGAATAACTACCAAATGTTAAAAGTTGTATTTATATTTAATATTTAGCAAATATCTAAAAACACATACAATAGACATGGTTAAAATATAAATTACAAATTACATTCTATTCTACTTCTTTGTATTTTTTCTATTTTTGCTTGGTTTTATTTTGTTTGCCCTTAATTTTAGGGCAGGTAAAAAGGACACATGGTCGTTCATCCCTGGGGGTGTGTTGGAATCCAATCTCAGTTGCCAGATCAACTGTTGCAAAATTGTCATGAAATGATTTTGCTGACTATTTATATAGTGCACAGGTAAATTTGTGTTGTTGTGTGCACTGCATTTGGTCGGCGCTTGTGTTTTAGGAAAATGTGTATATGTAAAATTTTGTTGTGTGACTTTAAATGCAGCTTGTTTAATCAATTCATTAAGTTGTTGAATTAAATTAAATTAAATTAAATTAAGTCAATTTATGATTAAGGTATAAAAACCTGGTGAACACAGAGGCACTTTATTCTGATGAAGTTTCCAGTGTTTGGAGATGAAAGCGAATTTTAAACTGTTCTGTATCGCTAAATAAACTTTTACGTATTATCTACTTCGGATGTTTTTTGGACTACTTGTGGATTATTATCGTGGGACAGCCTTTATTGGATCCTGTACTACTGGGGAAATTGTGATTTACTAGTTTTGGATTCATTCCCCATTTTCCATTTCTTCTATTTTTTATTTGAAACATATAAACATTTGATTCAGTATAAAAACTTAATCAAGTATATTAAAATATATGCAGTGTAATGACGAAATTGTAATTAAAATTCTAAAGAGAAAGCTATTAGGTTAGAATTGTCAATTAGCTTTAAATACTTGAAGAGCAACAGGTTTGAATTTATTATTATGTATTTTGCAATAGTATCACCTTATATAAATCAATGGGGAGCAGGACAGCTCAACAGATTATTTAATTGCCTCAAATTTACTGGCCATCAGTGAGTTGAATTATAATTTTCTCAAAATACAAATTTGCTGAATCATGGATCCCTGAACTGAAAGTTGGTACAGGAAGTATATGTATGACTATATCCTATGTCTTTAATGCTAGTTTGTAGTACAAGCCAAAATAATTTACAAAATTAATTTTATTTAATTTAATAATTGCATTTAAAAATTACATCAGTGAAATAAACTATACAACTAGGTGCATTATAAATAACCATGGTCTTGCTCTCACTCAATCCACACATGCTTAATTGATTCCAAACTAACTGAAAACCATGGGAGGTTACAACTCAAAATACCAACACTCCCAAGGTCATAAAATGCACAAAACACAGTTTTTTTGGTGGGTGCAAGCTCCCCTGCACTCCCTGACATGTTGCAATCCTGCAGTCCACCCACACTTAGAAATGTCTGTCTTGGTATACACACACACACACACACACACACACACATATATATATATACATATATATATATATATATATATATATATATCAATGTGCGGATGAGTCAAGGATATTTGATTGACGTACATTTGACTGAAAGAAAAATAAAAAGGTAGTGAAAAGCAATTTGACAGAAAAATCATTTCATCAAAAATGTTCTACACAAAATATGAAGTAGAGAAAGCTTTTTTGCATGGAGCATGCTCACATCCCTTTACTTATATATTCCACTGTTTCTCTGTCAAAAATAATAATAAAAAAACACCATATATGGTGAAAGACCTGGTGCACAAACATCACAGTAGGGATCATTAATCCACACAAACCTTCTAAATTATTTCCATAACAACTCATATAATCAAAAACACCAGCATAAATACCATCTATACATTTCTACAGTTTTCCACGGAATGGATTTTCAGTCAAATGTACTTTCAGTCATTTCTTTCCGACTGAATGTAGGTATCTACACACACAAACTATTCCAAATGTTTATGTAAGTTTTTAATATATACACAGTGAATCAGAACAAACACCAACACATTTTCATTGTCTCACAGAGGGGTTCCCAGTGGGAGTGGGTATGCACCAGAGTTCAGCTCTGAGCCCACTGCTGTTCATACTGGTGATGGACTACATTAGCAAACAAGTCGGAGGGGACAGATTAACAAAGTTGCTGTATGCAGGCGATGTGGCATTACAAGCAAACTCTAATCCAGAACTTCAGCAAAGGATAGGGAAATGGAATGCAGACCTGAGGGCGCATAGGATGCAACTAAGCACAGATAAGACAGTGGTAATGTCAGCCATACCTGTCACCCTGTTAGAGCAAGAAATCTGGACAAAGCCATAAATAAAAGTGGGACAAAGGCCCCAAAATAGAGACAATTTTTAAATAATGCTCTTACAAACTTAGGAAGTTGATAGAATAACAGGTTTTGCATTAGCATGAATTTTCTGAAAGATATGAAGTCTGAAACTAAAATGTCTGTCATTATTTTCTAGCTTCAGTCTTTAATGATTTACCACAAATTTTCCAGAAAACCACAATTTTATGAAAAATGTACCAAAAATATGAGGCCAAAATCTGGACATTCTGCAAAAATCTGTACAGTTGAGAGGTATTATCAGCAAATTGTGGAAATCAGTAGAAGCTGAGAATTGAGATAGAAATGAAGATAGTGGAACAGGAAAATAACTTCAAGTATCTGGGAGGGGTGGTTGAGGAGAAGGGAAGTCTGAATAAAATGGTCAAAGCTAGAATCAGAGGGGCTGCAGCCAACTGTCACAGAGAGTTAGGTGTAGTGTATGAGAGAAGAATGCCACAGAAGCTGAAAACTAAGGTGTACAAGACAGTGGTGCAACCAGTGCTACTGAATGGTACAGAAACCTTGGAAGTAAAGGCAGAGCAGGTGAAGAAGCTAGAGGTGATGGAAATGAAGTGCCAGAGAAGGATGGTAGGATGCACACTATGGGACAGACAAAGAAATGAGGCCATAAGAACAGAAGCTAAAGTAGCTCCAATTGCAGAAAAGATCAAAGAGAGCAGATTACAGTGGTTTGGACACATGTCCAGAAAAGCAGAAGACAATCTGGTGAAGAAGGTATGGGACAGACAGGAAGAAGGTAAGAGGAAATGAGGACATCCAGCAAAGAGGTGGATGGATTGTATGAAAGAAGATCTGAGACAGTCTGGCATAAGTGTCAAAGAAGGCAAGATTATGGCATTGAATTGAGAGAGTGATGGCGGCAGTTAACATGATACCCCTACCCCATGTAGAAAATGGGAAAAGGGGGGGCTGATGATGATGATGATGATGATGATGCACATTTTCAGTAACTTATGTTTCAGTATAATATTTCTATTAATTTACTTCATAGTTCAATATATGCTACAAGAGGTCAATTAGACCTTTTATATTGCAGACTTATTCAGTATTGGAATATGCCTGTTATTTCCCATGTAATTATTCAAGTTTTCCTTAATGCTATTAATGAAGTCATGTACTTTATCTCAACAGGTGTTTTTTCGGTTTAATATTAAAATTTCGAACGGCACTCCGTCGACTGTACTATAGTCGAACACGGAAGTTCGAAAATGATAATTGCGAAGTCAAAAAAACAATCTAGGAATGGGTTTTAACATGGGTCGAGGTAGGGGAGATGTTTGTAGTTCAGAATAATACTGAACACCTACCTCGACCCATGTTAAAACAGTTCCTAGATTGATTTTTTGACTTCGACATTCGACGTTTTCGAACTTCCGTTGCCGACTATAGCACAGTTGACGGAGTGCCGTTCGAAATTTTAATAGTAAACTGTTTTTTCATAATTTTGGGATCATTTGTGCTATATAAGAATCCCTCTAAATAGTTTTATTCCTATTTATTTTAAAACATGGCCACCTGTCACTTATACCTGGATATTGAGAGACCAATTTAAGGTTTAATTCCTCTCTTAAAGAAGAACTGACCACTACTGAAATATCTATATAAAATAGTATGCATTTAAGATACTTTAGTCTCTCAGTATAAGTAAGTCCTTTGGTCTCATTGATTCTCTTTGTAAACCATCTTTGCACTTCTAATTTTTTATCTCTGTTTTTTTACAGAGTAAGCATATACTCAAGTTGCACTAAATGATAGGTTGTACTGTTGAAATATATAAGGCTTTGAGAATAACTGGATGTCACAGTAAAATGCCATTATAAATGAAACCAATCCATCTTAATGTTTTTGCTTTTAAATCCAGTACATGTTATTTATAGTTAAATGTTAAGCAAAGTATAGTATCAGGACTCTGGTCTGCTTTACAGTTAGATGTTTGTTTTTAAGTTTCATATCAAAATTAGTATCAATTTTAACATACTAGATTATTATTTTATTACTTTCTTTTAGTAGTATTGAACCTTAATCCAAAATTGTTGCCCCAATTCTGCAAACTAATTGAGTACTTATTTCACTCTTCAATGTTCTTTGAGTCTTTTAACTTTACCCCTATCTTACAGCCATCAGGGTATTTAGATATCCATACCTTTGGAGCAATTGGCAGGGTTGAGAAAACCATATTAGAGAGGACTGGTCCCAAAACAGAGCCCTGAGAGATTCCCATGTTAGTTCATTTCCAAGTTTATCACATTGCAGCGGTTGGGTTTTTGCCTCACAGCAAGAGGTTCTCCCATTTGATTCCCGGCTGGAGCGTGGGGAGTGCCTTCTGTGTGGAGTCTGCTTGTCCTCCCTGTGGTTGCTTGGGCATTCAAAAGACATGCGTAAATGGGCGTGCCTTCGTTGAAGGTTGAATGTTGAGCTGGCACCTCGGCGTTCGTGAAAATCTACTGCCAGTCATTAGTGGACTGGAATTCTGCTGTGGCGACCCCTAACCGGGAAAAGCTGAAAGACAACAACATTGAAGGACAACACCTTGCTCTTTGTTATTTTGAGAGATTCTAATCATTTAGCACATTTTTGTTCCTAGAATCATGGAGCACGAGATGAGTCTGTATCAAGCAAAACTTGGGCAATACATTAACATATTTTTTTCTGAATGCTCACTCACAGTCATAAGGACATGCCTAGAAAAAAACACAACAGAGTTTCAGAAGGGGCAAGACAGTGACTTGTTTTGCAGAAATTGTTAACAGAGCAGCTGTATGATTATACACATAAGAAGATGGATATGAAAGCAGCAGGTGGTTTTAGGTATCTTAGGATGGAATAAGTGACACAAAGGCCAGATGAGCTGATAAATCTGAAACAAAAGTATGGAAAGATGGGGAAGACGTATGAGCTCGCAGGACAAGGTGCCAGTATGATTATAGATATCTGAGAAACCTAGATGAATTACCAATCTTTTATAAGCACCACAGATTAATTTCTATTACCCATAGTAATCAACTGTTCCAGAAGGGACCACTTGCTAACTACTAAACATACAGATGTATAGTAACAGAAAACTTCGGACTCACCACGAAATAAAATATATAATATTCTTTAATAAACAACCATAACATCAAGTCAAATGCTGCAAACTTATATAGTTGAATACCCACATAATTAAATTCAATCAAGTAATTAATTAAACAATTGAGCAATCAGAAAAACAGGTCTTTTAAAGAAACAGCTCACAAAATATACGATTCCTGATATAAAATGCAGTGTCATACTATAAAAAATAAATAATACAATCTTTTTTAACTGCTTGAGAACCTTAAAGTGCATTTATGTATAGTTTAAAACTATCCAAAATGTAAACAATCATGTATAGAAAAGGTATAAAACCTATACATGTATTTATGTATGGATAATATTATTAATATAAATATAAAGTGAAACATAGTGCCTAGTTACTACTATACATATAAAAATATATAGAAATATATACTCATTCAAATAAACTAATGAAGTCACTGAATAAATATCTATAGAACTAAATGATGCTAAGTCAATTCTATTGAACAATAAAACAAATAAATACAATATCAAATAAATTCAATAGTTATATAACTTCATGAAATGATAGTAAAAAATTCCTCTCTAAACAGTTTCAATATTTACTGAATATGCAAAAAACATACATATCTTGCTGTCTAATCAAATATATTAAACCATACATAAATAATCAATCTAATGAATACATATAGGTGGCATAGTTAAAACCAATATGAACTTACTTATCAAGAATATATATAAAACTAAGATAAATATGTATACACATACAGATGTGTTTTTAGCTTTATAAAATGTTCATAGGTTCATAGGAGATTACAAAGATAACGTCTTAAGAGCCTTCATAAGCCTAGCCAATATAACTCAATTTTACCCAATTTTACCCAATATATGGCAGAAATGCCACCACAAACAAACTTAAACTTAAGGAAAGGCTATAAGTAATTCAAGATAATAGCAGTATATGTTAAACAGCTTATAAAAGTGTGATTATTCAATAAAAGTACGTTGCTTTGCAGAAATGAGAAAAGAGCCACTTAACTGTGCAGAATTGATAAAGGCACTAAAAACGAGGTAAGCTGGTTAATAAGTCCTCCAGCCAATAAAACAACTACATGCAGGAATCCCTAGTGCATTTCCCCAAACTGTACAGACCAGACTACCACCCACTGCCACACTGCCACTAGATAAAAAATCCACTGTCCTCTTGATGTAAAAACACAAGAAAGAGCTTACTACAGTGTAAAAATACACCACTTCATCCAACAGGTAGCTAGATAATGAATTCAGAGCAAATACATCAGTAGAACAGACAATAAGTGGCAAATGCTCTTTTCCCCCAAAATAAGCATAAAGATAGGCAAATAAATAATTAAAGATATAAACAGCAGTGTAGAAAGGGAGGAGCTTGTAAAGCTTAATTTACAATAAGGGCAGGCACCTTGAAATCACCAAGTTTAAAGAGCAAATCAAGGCATTGGAGGGTGGGTTTGAAAAATAACCCACAGTAAGTCACCAACAATGCTTGTAGTTTTTATATGCCTTGAGTCTTATCTGAAAACACAAAGACATAGGTATTCTCTGTGTATTTAAATATTGCTCAAACAACAAACTAACCAATGAAAAACATGTGAAATGTGCAGCCTAGGTAATTTAAGTGTCTATCTGTCACAAAGAACAAAAACACCAGACCAAGAAGATTTCTTAAAACAGAAAACAAAATGGGGCAAGTAAAAGAAGAAAGCAGCTTTATCAGATTAAGAAAATGACCGACAAAAGATAGATTTACTTTCCTTACCCAGCAACATACCTCTCAACTGTCCCTGATTTTCAGGAATGTCCCTGATTTTGACTCAAATTTTAGGACTGTCCCTCTTAATCCCTCTTAAAACTGGTGACTATTGAAGAAGAGGCGGTGAACTACACTTATTAAATAATGGTAGTAATTAGAGTTATAGGCTTCTTTTAGTTCAGAAAATGTATATTAATTCACATTCTCTTGTTCTTTTAATGTCTCAAATTAATAGTGCTAATATTTTAAATGCGTCCCTGATTATTTCTGGATTTTCCCCTGATTCTGTTGAGAGCTATGCCCAGCAGGGAGTCACCAATAGTGCCTGTAGTTTTGCAGGCCACATAGAACAAAAACACCAGCCAAAGCTGATTTCTTAAAACAGAAAACAAAATGGAACAGGTAAAACAAAAAAGCAGTTTTATCAGTCTAAGCATTTACAGACAAAAAAAAAATCCTCACCTAGTAGCGAGTCACCAATAGTACTTGTAGTTTTTGTAGGCCTTGAGTCTTATCAGAAAAGACAAAGAGACAGATATTCTCTGTGTATTTAAGTATCACTCAAGAAAAAAATTAACCAATGAAAAAAACATGTGAAATGTACAGCCTAGGTAAGTGTCTGTCTGCCACATAGAACAAAAACACCAGACCAAGAAGATTTCTTAAAACAGAAAACAAAATGGGGTAGGTAAAACAGAAAGCAGCATTATCAAATTAAGCAAATGACAGACAATAGATAGATTTACTTTCCTTATCCAGCAACATACCTCTCAACTGTCCCTGATTTTCAGGAACGTCCCTGATTTTGACTCAAATTTTAGGACTGTCCCTCTTAATCTCTCTTAAAACTGGTGACTATTGGAGAAGAGGCGGTGAACTACACTTATTAAATAATGGTAGTAATTAGAGTTATAGGCTTCTTTTAGTTCAGAAAATGTATATTAATTCACATTCTCTTGTTCTTTCAATGTCTCAAATTAATAGTGCTAATATTTTAAATGTGTCCCTGATTATTTCTGGATTTGCCCCTGATTCTGTTGAGAGCTATGCCCAGCAGGGAGTCACCAATAGTGCCTGTAATTTTGCAGGCCACATAGAACAAAAACTCCAGCCAAAGCTGATTCGTTAAAACAGAAAACAAAATGGAACAGGTAAAACAAAAGAGCAGTTTTATCAGTCTAAGCATTTACAGACAAAAACAAATTCCTCACCTAGTAATGAGTCACCAATAGTACTTGTAGTTTTTGCAGGCCTTGAGTCTTATCAGAAATACAAAGAGACAGATATTATCTGTGTATTTAAGTATCACTCGAGAAACACATTAACCAATGAAAAAACATGTGAAATGTGTAGCCTATGTAATTTGTGTCTATCTGCCACATAGAACAAAAACACCAAGCCAATTTCTTAAAACAGAAAACAAAATGGAATAGGGAAAAGAGAAAGCAGCTCTATCAGTTTAAGTAACTTATGGACAAAAAAAACGGCAGAAAAACTACAGCTGCAGACATTTTAAAGTGCATCTGAACAGCCTAGATGTACAGTGGCTATAAAAAGTTTACACACCCTTGTTAAAATGCCAGGTTTTTGTGATATATATAAAAATGAGACCATAATAAATCATTCAAAACTTTTCCCACCTTTAATGTGACCTATAACCTGTACAATGCAATTGAAGAACCAACAAATCTGTTAGGGGAAAAATATAAAAAAAAAATGTACAATATGCTGGTTGCATAAGTGTGCAAACCCTTAAACTAATACTTTGTTGTGTGTGCACACCCTTTAATACTTTGTTGAAGCACCTTTTGATTTAATTACAGTATTCAGTCTTCTTGGGTAGGAGTCTATCAGCATGGCACATCTTGACCTGACAATATTTGCCCACTTTTCCTTGCAAAAGCACTCCAAATCTGTCAGATTGCGAGAGCATCTCTTGTGTACAGCCCTCTTCAGGTCATCCCATAAATTTTCTATTGGATTTAGGTCTGGGCTCTGGCTAGGCCATTCAAAAACTTTAATTTTCTTCTGATGAAGCCATTTTTTTTATTGATTTGGATGTATGCTTGTGGTCATTGTCATGTTGAAAAGTGAAATTCCTCTTCAACTTCAGTTTTCTAGCAGATGCCTGAAGGTTTTGGGCCAGAAGTGACTGGAATTTTGAACTGTTCATAATTCCCTCCACCCTGATTAAAGCCCCAGTTCAAGCTGAAGAAAAGCACCCCCAAGGCATGATACTGCCACCACCATGCTTCACTGTGGGGATGGTTATCCTTTAGTGATGCAAAGTGTTGTTTTTGTGCCAAACGTACCTTTTGGAATTGTGGCCAAAATGTTCGACCTTGGTCTCATCAGACCATAAAACATTTTCCCACATGCTTTTGGGAGACTTGATGTATTGTTTTGCAAATTGTAGCTGGGCCTGGATGTTTTTTTTTTGTGTAAGAAAAGGCTTCCGTCTTGCAACCCTACCCCATAGTCCAGACATATGGAGAATATGGGAGATTGTTGTCACGTAGTACACAACCAGTACTTGCCAGAAATTCCTGCAGCTCCTTCAGTGTTGTTGTAGGTCTCTTAGCAGCCTCCCTGACCTGTTTTCATCTTGTCTTTTCATCAATTTGGGAGGGATGTCCAGTTCTTTGCAATATCACTGTTGTTCCGTGTTTTCTCCACTTTTTGATGACTGTCTTCACTGTGTTCAATGGTATATCCAATGCTGTGGAATTTTTTTTGTACCCTTCTCCTGACTGATACCTTTCAACAATGAGATCCTTTTGATGCTTTGTAAGCTCTCTGCGAACCATGGCTTTTGCTGTAGCAGGCAACTGAGTAAATGTCAGGGAAATCCTACTAGGACAGCTGAATTTTATTTGGGGTTAATCAGAGTCTTTTTAATTGATGGCAGGTGTGTACCCAAGAGAACTGAATGCTGTAATTAAGTCAAAAAGTGCTTCAACAAAGTATTAGTTTAAGGGTGTACACACACAACAAAATATTAATATAAGGGTGTGCACACTTATGCAACCAATGTAATGTATGTTTTTTTTTATTTTTTATATTTTTTCCCCTAACAGATTTGTTTGTTTTTCAGCTGAATTGTACATGTTATAGGTCACATTAAAGGTGGAAAAAGATATGAAATGATTTATTGTGGTCTCATGTTTTTATGTCACAAAAACCTGGCATTTTAACAGGGGTGTGTAAACTTTTTATATTCACTGTACTGTGATATCAAAATGTCATATGTGCAATAATTATTGTAGAGCTGTCATTGCAAATATCCAGTTTAAACAAACAGTACCATATGATACAGTGTGCCAAACCTTGCCGTGCTCTCTGATGGTGGGATGGAATCTGGAAGATGGAGAAGTGGACTACTGGGAATTTATAAGAATGGGAAAATGTGCTCAGGAAGTGCTAATGACATGTTGCCGTTTTCCTCTACTCCACAGAAGACTGTGCTAGTACCTGGTTGTGTAGTGAAATATGATTAAAATCACCCATCATTCATTGAGGTAAAAGAAACTCTCGCTGTTTGCTCATCACTTAGTAACTGAAAACATTCTTTTTGTTATGCCATGCTACATATATCAACGAGACAATAAAAAAGGATGAATAGGTAGTGCTATATATGTATCATACTGTCATACATAGTGCGTAAAACGTAAGAAGATTGTCACGTTGACACTCTTCTTATATTCTTCTACTTCCATCGTACAACTTATTATGCTATTCTTATATGTCAGAAGAGTGTAACAACACTGCAAATCAAATCACCGTGCACTTAAGCCCACACGTAGGAACAGTACTTATGAAAGTAAATACATCTGCTTCAGACTTTTAAATTAAAACTGATAAATTATATGTGAAAAATAAAAGCAAGGTAGAAGTTGAATGAGAACTGAAGATTTTTTGCAGAGTTTTGGAGGTTTCTTCCTGCTTAACATTTGCATCTCGTTTCATTATTTCTCCCCCCAAACTTAACAAAAATATATAAGATTGTAAAATCCATGTAACAATATACTTCATCAGTTGTATAGGAATAATTATGACTTTTCGAGCTTTGCTGTTGATGTCATATTTAATCCATTATTGGCAGCTTTGTATATGCTAGCAGAGTTATCATGCTGGTTGAAACATAGTGATACCTTTGTTGCACCATATCATAGCAGATTTACATAATCTATATACTCTTCTGCCTAAGCATAGTAATAGTCAACCCTGGGACACAGACATGTTGTTGACCTAGCCTTTAAATAACAAGGTTTGCAAATTGCTATATGGTTAGCCTCAGTTAGTTCACATCTCTCCCTAGAACCTGCAAGCATTCAGCCACAAATCTGTGATCAGTCAGTTGTGAATGGACATTATATAAAATTAATATATAGATAATTAAATTAATTCAATTAAAATTATTGTTTTATGTTGAGTGCAAGCTTCCATATCGTCTATACGGAGGGGATAAACACCCCCCAAACACTCTGCTATTTAACCGCCACTGAAGTTTTCACTTCTCAGAAGAGAGACAACTGCTCATTTGATGCACAAAAATTCTAGTATTTGCCTTTCTCCATTCTTCTGTAAATTATGAAGCAGCATCATTTTCAAAATACTGCATTTGAATTTGTCTGATATGAACACGTCTGTATTGACAAAAGCCATAAAGTGAAAAAGGCTTACTGTATACATTTACCCTTTATGAGCAGAAGGTAATGATGTGATTACTTTTACTGTCTCGTATGATTTAGAAAACATACGACTAAAGCTTTTTGCTAATAAAGCTATTTATACAAATTATTGTGTGTTTTGTTTACTGCCTTACACTGTCTTTTAGGGGAATGGATTTGTTTTATTTGTTTTATAATACAGTTCAGATGCATGGATTTTTTTTTTATGGTGGGCACAATCCACTGCTATCCTTTGCAAGGTACATATTAGGACCTGCAACCATGCCATGGATGGGCACTTTCCTGCTATCTCTGCACCTAGCTTGGTGGATATGGGCATCCTGATCCAATGTAACAATTGTCTTATGCACACTGACAACCACTTAATTCTCGAACAGACAAATAAAGCATTTAAGAGCTGTAGCTACACACTGACAATGGAGGCTAGACTCTCACACACAGATTCAAAAAACAGCTAACAAGTTATCAGCGATTCACACACATGCACACACAAGCACACACACACACACACACACACACACACACACACACACACACACACACACACACACACACACACACACACGCACACATGCACACACACACATGCACACACACACACACACACACACACACGCACACACGCACACACACACACACACACACACACACACACACACACACACACACACACACACACACACCACACTGTACCCACAAAGGACCACAACATAGGCACAGACTCATATGTAACTTACCCAACCTCAAAGACCTCCCAGGTAAAGTTCTCAGAAACTATGCATGCACACAAACAAGACAATTCCCATCACAACACATAAAGCCACATCTCATTGCATCTCATCTACCAAGTACATCAGGCAAAACACTCCACAACCCAATATTCTGGTCACAGGAAATTCCATTATGAGACACACTAATGTCCCTTGTAACAGGCTGGATAAGAAGAATGTCACAGTTAGTTGTCTGTCAGGGGCCAGGATATACCAGATCATGAAAGCACTCAGGTCACTTACCTCTAAGTACCATAAACCAGCAAGATGGAACAGTGTTTAAAACCAATAAATCAGAACAAAAACTGCACTGAAAATGGCACATGATGGAAAAAATACCTTTATTATACAGCACACACCAGTATTGAATGCTTTTGTCCCAATCAACTGGAACTTCATCAGAATACAGACAAGTACCTACAAGGATGAATTTAAATAGCACAGAAGTGCTCAATACTGGTATGTGCTGTACAATAAAGGTGTTTTTTTTCCATCTTATGCCCTTTTCAGTTTAAGTTTTTGTTCTGATTTATTAGTTTTTTGCACTGTTCCAGCTTGCTGGTTTATGGTTCATGGTTTACTGTTCCAGGGGGCTGGATGGATTTGTTGGACCAGTTTGGTACATCTGCCACTGCTGCTAATGACTCAGAGGTAGCAAGTCTAAGAGAGGAGGTGTCCGTTTTGAAGGGAGAGCTAACTAAACTTATTGAAATGTTAATTCCGAAAGACTCTACTGGTTCTCCTTCAATTTCTGCCCTCCCTAACTCTCATTTTACTTCCTTGGTTCGAGTAGAAACTTCCCCAGTGGGTGTGACCAATCCAAGTGGACAGAACAGTCAGCTGATTCAGAGTTCCAAAGCAGGAAGTAATACTGGACCTGCAAGGCATTCTTTGGATCATCCTAACCAAATGGAGCATGTTTTCAGTGTTGGTTTTGCTTTACCATGTTAGTTTTCCTCAGAACAAAACATGGATCCTGCAATTATTTCAGGTACTGTTTCTTCTTTGGGGCCGGACGTTAGGCCACGCATTAATGCTGGTTTTCAACCTGACACTGTCAGTAATGTGGAAGGCCCTGACAATTTAGACACTAATCACAAGTTGAAAGGGATTCTACAGAAAGATCTAAAATGTTTCTATGATAGGTGTTAATAGGGGAGAAGAAAACAACATTAGTATCCAGAACAGTAACAAAGGGGACTTTTATTCATTAAAGGATATGATTTTTCACCTTGAGAAGAGACTTACTAAGTTTAAAACAATTCAAAAAGACATTGCTTATCTTAAGGAATGTATTGCTCTTAAAATTCTACGACAAGGACTCAGAACTTACAAGTTCCCTTTTGGGATATACTATGATGTTGATGTTATTAGTGATTTTGTAAAATTTTTTGACCATTGTGGGATGCAATTTTTAGAAAAAATTGTGTATTATTATGAAAAACAATCTGGTGATTTGAATCGAGAAATAGAGCAATTAGGCAATAAGATACATGCTGATCTTTTGTTCAATCAATATCAGGGTTTATATTGCAAGATTTTGGACAATGTGGAAAAAATAAGTTTTTCTTTGTTTCCGAAAAAGAAACACAAATTAGAAAGGGAAATTGCACAATACAGGGACAAATCAGCTTATGCACCTCCATGCTCAATGTATACACCTTCTCAGGGAAACCATAAGAACTATTATAGGTAAACTAGAAAGTACCTCCCACTGCTGCAGTACAGCTAGCCACAAGCAAAGTACAAACGTGTAAAATACGGCATGCTGTACTTCCACGACTAGATACACAAAAGTCACTTGTTTAAAACAATTGTTTAATACAGAAACACGATTAAAAACAAGAATACGATGATTAAGTCCCTCTATTTCACATACGATAAGCGCTTTCGATTCTTCTTCAGATCATAAAAGTTTTGGGACTCCTGGCGCCTTTTTAATGCATCAATTCACGTTGGTTAAAAGCATTCATAAAGTGTTATACCAATCACCATCTATCATTCTTATCCACCCACTAAATTAGCAAATGAGGTATTCACTCTGCCCAGTCTATCCGCTCATTCATAAAATTATCTGCCAATCACTGGATCCTATGGCTGACACACCTCCGTGTCAGCCAATGGTATGTCTCCTAGCTTTCAGTGTAGGTTTTAGGGGGATTATACTGTTTAAACGTGGTGGCTGATCAGCCCATAAGTTTATAATCCATCTTGTTTCTCTAAGTTCAGTACGATTTTCAACATCCCCCTTACGTAATCCTACATGAACATTTTCAATAACTTTAAAACTAAAAGAATGTTCCGTATGAGTGTTCACATGGGCAGCAAGAGCATTATGCAAATCCCCATTTCGTATGTCTCTCTGGAGCCACAAAACATGATTTTTAAAGGGCTGGTTGGTCTTCCAAACATAGTAGGCAGAACATAGTCTACATGTAGCCAAATAGACTACATTGGCACTCAGGCACGTAGCTTTCACATTGAATACATACTCTTTTTTGATTCTAGGATGTTTAAATTTATTTCCAGTATCTGTATAAGGACAGGCTGCACAACGGCTGCATCTAAACGTTCCTTTATGACCTGTAAAGGGAGATTTTTGGAAATCTCCTTTGGAACATAAAAGTCTTTTTAGGTTTTTCTTGTTCTTATATCCAAAATTGGGTCTATCACCTACTATATTCCTCAGTTGCAGATCTTGAGTCAATATAGGCCAAAATTGTTTTATTACGTTTTGAATCTGTTTATTGTCCATACTACAGGTAAGCATCACTCTAATATGCTCTCCTTGTTTGGATCTTATGTTATTCTGTTTGGGAAGGGGGATGTTTATATCCTTGTCATTATAGCCTCTCTCCTTTAAGTTCTTCTGTAAGAATACAATTTCTTTTCATATTTCAGTCTCTTGACTACATCTCTTGTGTATCCTTGAGATCTCATTTCACATTATGTTTTTGGTAATATACCTTGGGTGCATGCTGCTCTTCAGGAGGTAATGATTCCTCCATGTACCTTTCCTATGCAGCGTTGTGTCCATCATGTGCCCTTCATTTAAAATGACATCTACATCCAAAAAACTGATAAATTCACATGAGCACTGTACTGTAAAGGTCAGAAAAGACATTGTTGCATTGAGATACTTAGAAAAACTTAGGAATTGGTCTTTATTCCTTCTCCACAAAATGAACAGGTCATCCACAATCGCCCATAAAAAAGAACATTTCCAAACCATGGATTATTAGGAGTAAGAACATGTTCAAATTCCCAGTCCACTAGTACTAAATTTGAGTAGCTATTGGCGCAGGGGGTGCCCATGGCAACCCCCCACTTCTGCTAATAGATGCTGTTCCCATACACAAAATAGTTGTTTTCTAAGATTAGTTCCAACAGTGTACAAATCCTATTAATTTCCACCAGATTCTTCTTATCAGCCAAATTCTTCCTTATCGAGTCTATTCCTATGTTGTTTGGTATCGAAGTGATTCATGTTCACATCTAAGGTAGTTAACAATAGATCCTTATGTTCTATAATTGTGCCCATAACTCTAGTTAACTTTCTCAGGAAGTCATCAGTATCTTGTAGCACTGTCTCATAGGATTTCAAAATCCCCTTAATTCTTTTTCTACATATAGGGACATTATTTCAGTGACCCACCCTTGCCCTGAAACTATGGGATGCAGGGGAAGATTGTGGAAGTCCTTATGTATTTTGGGCAGTCCTTTTATGGCTGGTGTAGTCGGTTTTAAATTTTCAAGGAAACTGAAAAGCTCCAGCTCTCAGTCCTTCAAGCAACATGTCTTGAAGATGGCAGTTAACTCTCTGCACTGCTCTATTTAAGCTCACTGAAGTTACTTTGTTATACGTCTTCTTGTCACTTAACATTTCTTCCATTCTGATGGTATACCAGTCCATATCCAATACCACTACTGCTCCTCCCTTGTCCACAGGCTTAAGAGTGATACTTTCATTACGCTGAAGATTGTACAGTGCTTGTCTTTTTTCGTAACTAATATTCTGATATTGCTTAGTACTACTGTCCGACCTTAATTTCTCCACTTTGTTATTACATAGTCGAGTAAACAGATCTACAGCAGGATTACCTATTGGTACAAAGGTACTTGGTTTCCTTAATGGCTTACTAATGGCTTACTATTCCCAGAGGTATTCCCATAAATACTCTTTAAAGTGACAGCATGTCTAAAGGTTGCCAATGTAGTCTATTTGGCTACATGTAGACTATGTTCTGCCTACTATGTGGGGAAGACCAACCAGCCCTTTAACACCACATTACATCACATCCTACTCTTATAATTATCATATTAAAGTTGGAAAATGGAAGGAAAAAGACCAACAAGTTAAAATAAACATGGCAGCACAAAACACCATTATTAAAAAATAAACATAGTCTATACACATAATTGTTGTAAAAAACTTTCATAAAAAATATAAAGATTTCAATTTTAACAGAGAACACAGGGAGATTCTATCATTAAGCCCAGGTGTGTGACAGGCATTCGTCATAATTTGCCATTTCAATTCTTTGTATTCTAAAAATTCATCCACTGGTCCCCCCCCCCCCCAAGTCTCAAGTCTGCGTGGTCTATAGCACAAAACTTAAACTCATGTGTAGGATACTCCTTAATAAGTCTAAACAGGGCATTGTTGACATTCCTTTGTTTGATGTCATACAAGTGCTGGTAGACCCTTTGTCTTAAAGCCCTTTTGGTTTTCCCCTGCATAAAATCCTGCACAAGAAGTGCAGACTGCTATATACACCACACCCTTGGAATAGCAATAATACTTATTTGCAGGAGTAATACTACCATAATTCTTGATGGTAATTTTTTTCTTTGTCAACCATCCACAGGCGTTGTGAGCATCAACCACACTTAAAACTACCACCCTGTGTAAATTCTCTTGTTTGTCTTTCTAACATCTCTTTCAAGGACAATCCCTTTTTGTACACTATTACTGGTTTGTCCCCCACCACCGTACTGACATTAGTGTACATATTGAAACTTCTCCAAAATTTTACAATAATGTTCCTAATCTCTGAATAATTTAAACTATATGGCAGTATAAGAGCCCTGCCATAATCGTTCTCCCTGGCTACCGTCAACTCAATACTCAACTCAATGCCAATAAACAGCTGGGACTGAAAGGTACCCCCATCTCTCTTCCTTTTAGCTTCTTCCGCTATGTTGTCAATAAAATTAATAGGGTAACCCCTCTTGACTAGCATTTCTTTATGAACTGAACATTCTTTAAGAAAATCCTCTATTTCTGAAACCATCCTGGATGTGCTTACATATTGTCCTTTGACCAGGGCTCCCTTCTGATGCACAGGGTGCCAACTTTGAATATGTAACAAAGAATTGGAATAAGTGGGTTTCCTATATAGATGTGAAGTAAAAGTTTTATTCTGATCGTTCTTTTTAATAGTCACATCTAAATAGTTCAGTTCATTGTAGCCCTTATTCATAGTAAATCTTAAGAATGTAGTTGTACTATTAATATAGGAAAATAAATCATAAAGTTGCTCCTCCCCACCATTCCAAAGGAGCACCAAATCATTGAGGTATCTCTCATACAATGCCCACTGGTCCGTAAACCTTGAATTAAAAATAAACAGGTCTTCCCATTGTGATAAAACAATGTTGGCAAGTACAAGGGCACAGCACGCCCCCATCGACACTCCCTGTTTTTGTTTGAATAGATGTCCTTCATAGCTAATAAAATTATTTTTCAGGATGAGTCCCATACAAGATCCAACAGTTAAAATAGTACTATGACTCAGGCTACTATTGGCACAGAGATAATCAAAAAACCATTCCAAGCCCTCGTCATGAGATATGACCGAAAAAAGGTCACAAATATCAATGATAATTAAATTGCCATCATACATATCTGCTTTAACTTTACCTAAAAAATCCTATGAGTCCTTGAGCAAGGTGGGTCTATGATCCAGAACATGCTTCACTTGACCTTATTATCAATGAACTTTGCTAGGCAAAAAGTTTTAGAAGCCATTGCGTCCACGATTGGCCGCAACGGTGGGTTCGAAGTGGACTTGTGTATCTTAGAAATCCCAAAAATAGTATGGATCCTCGGGTGTGGTGTTTCCAAAAACTCATGTTCACTGAGACTAATTTGCCCATTGAGTAATAACTCATCAATAGCTAAATCGATGTTCCTATAGGCAATATCCCATAGCCTTAGGAATAGGACGAAAATTGCACCTTAGCTTACAAAAGAAACTAAACATAAAATGTTGCTGAGAAACAAATTAAAGTCAAGATGACGTGCTTCTAAGGACGCATCTGATCATATAAAATTTAAACAGCTTAGAAACTCTACTAAAGCATCTATACTATTAGACAAAAAACATTTTCTTCTTTCAACTCCAGCAAAACAACCACCAAAGCCCAAAGAAATTCTGGTCAGGGATCAATACACTCCTTCATCCAGGCAGCTCTAAGACACCCACCCCTTCTGGTATCACCCAAGACACCCCCAAACAAATTGCTGACTCCTTCAACAACATCTTTACTGAAGCTATCCAGTCTCTTGCCAGCTCACTATCTCCTGTATCCACTAATCCACTCCTCCTCCTTTACCTCTCCACCCACTTTCCAATTCCAACCTGTCCCCACATCCCTCATCTGTACCCTACTACAAAAACTCAAACCCTCTACCCCCTCAGCGGACCTTCTACCTGCTCAGTATCTTCAAATTGCAGCCAAAGTTATTGCTTACCCTATCTCAATCCTAATTAACAGAACCATAAAAGAAGGTACCATCCCATCCATCTGGAAAATCTCACATATTATCCCCCTTCATAAGGGTGGCAACTCAACAGAACTTTCCAACTTTCGTCGAATTGCCCTACTCTCTCCCATAGCTAAAATCATGGAAAAATGCATCCACTACCAACTACTTGACCACCTTCTCCTAAACGGCCTATTAGCTCGCTCTCAGCATGGCTTTCGTCCCTTCCATAGCACTACTACTGCCCTCCTTTCATTTACTGATCACATCAACAAAAACCCTAACAATAACATCCTCTCATCTGCTGTCTTTATTGATCTTTCCAAAGCATTCAACATGGTTAATCATCATATACTTTTGAATCTTCTGAAATCACTCTCACTTGACACTCAAGCACTACAGTGGTTCAAGTCTTATTTAGATAATAGGAAACAGGCAGTGCTCTGGGAAAACACTCTATCCACACCTCTTCCTGTCTCCCTTGGTGTACCCCAAGGATCTATTTTAGGCCCTCTTCTATTCTCCATCTTTATCAACAATCTTGCTACTAGTATCCCCCAAGCTGTAACCATACAATATACTGATGATTCCACTTTAATCTCCTCAGCTACAAGCCCATCTGAACTACAGACCCTCACCCAAAATGTCTTTGAGCTTGTAGAAGAGTGTTTTTTACAGCGATGTCTCCTCCTCAACCCTAAAAAGACTAAACTACTGCTATTTACTCCGACACAAAAATCTACCCCACTTCACTTCTCTATAAAATCCAAAAATGGCACAGTCATATCTCCTGACACAACAACCAAACTTTTAGGGGTTACTATTGACCACAGCCTTAACTATGATACTCATATCAATACCACAATAAAATTGGTAAATCAAAAACTTGGCTCCCTCTACAAAATCAAGCCCTTCCTCACTCCTACAGCCAGAACTACCATTGCCCACACCCACCTTATCTCTACTCTCTTCTATGCCTCACCTATATACACTAATCTCTCTAAAACTAACCTCAACAAGTTGACAATCTCCTATAACAGTATAGCCAGATTTGCTACCGGCTCCCCATTTAGAACACACCACTGCCTAAATTTAAAACAACTTGGTTGGCTTGAATTGCACAATCAGTTTTTATTTCAGCAACTAATTATTTCCCAAAAAATCCTTTATTATCCAGATAAAACACCAGTTCTTACAAATCTCATCAGGCCATATAAAAATCTTTCTAACCTTCGTTCGTCTAATAAACTATTAGTATCTACGGGATCAGGCGCCTAGGCAGTGAGACATTTCCCTGTGGTACAATTGACTGGGGACACATGCCTGAAGTAACATTCAGCTGTAGAGAAATATGGCTGTTTGCAAATTCCCTGTGGGCAAACAGAAGCATACGCTGCCATGCCCACAACTTCAGTAATCAAATGCACAGGGGGAAAACAATGTCCATAGTCCCCACGGGAACATGAGACAGTAGGCAATATGGCAGGCATCAGCAGCAGGCTGGCCAGAGGGCATGTCAGTGACAGTAAAAATGCAGTGCACAATGGGCAGTGCCTTTATAATTGGAGTGTGTGGACCACTACCCCCTTCACAGTGTCTAGGGAACATTACCTAAAACACATACTTGAACATAAATGTGACTACAGTAGCCTGCAGGATTTCCTCCATGCTGTAGCACACTTCTATATGTTGTAGTTACATAAGTATGTACTGTACACTGAGCACAACACTCATTACTTCTTCTGCCACCATTCATTTGGTTATTAAAGCTGTGAGCATGGCAGGGTGTGCTTCTCTTTGCCCACAGGGAATTTTCAAACAGGCATATTTCTCTGCAGCTTTATGTCACTTCAACCATGCGTCCCCAGTCAAATGTACCACAGGGAAATGTCTCGCTGGCTAGGCGCCTGAACCTGTATCTACACATAAATCCAACAATAAAGCAGGAGATTCCCTTTTCTCTTATACAGTGGGAAAAAGCTGGAACCTACTTCCTGGTGACCTCACTTGTATTTCCTCTACTTCACTTTTCAAAAAGAAACTTAAACTTTATCTTACTAGCCACTGGCTCTGTCCCTGTAGCAACCCTGACTAATACTTTCTCCTCCTGTTTCATCATCATGTAACTTTTCCTAAGCTATTCCACCTTGTATTATTGACCCTTTAAAGGTCACTACCTGAAAGTTAGACTTAGTTTACCCAGCTAGACTTAACAGACATCCCACCTGCTTCCTGCTCTACTTGAAGCACAACTTCCACTTTACTACTCTCTCCTATTCCTGATTTTATTCTCTTCTATAACTTGTCTTTTTTCCAACTCCTTACTTAGACCCTATTCTAGGAATTTCCTTATATGAAAAAAAAAAAAACCCTCAAACTTGAAAATAGGGGACATGGTGTATTTTATCTGTATTTTATCTTAACTAAACTTTAATGTATCTATAACTGATGTTTAATGCTTTGTAACTGTAATATGATTTTGAATTTTGTCTGTTCTTTGTGGAGCTTTTCACCCCGGGTCTGTACTGAAAATGAACATATATCCAGCTAGACTAGCCCGGTCAACAAATGTTAAATAAAAATAAATAAATAAGATATTTAACTCATTACGTGAAATCTCTATGTACGTCTCACTATATGACAAGTCCATCATCCTATTATTGTAGTCATTCAGGTCCATGATTACAATCCCCCCACTCTTATCTGGCTTCATAATTCTTATCTCTTTATTGCCCAGGATGTCCCGAAGTACATTTGTCTCTTCACTGGTCAAATTGCTAGTATGGGATCTGTACAGATCCCCAACGATACTTTCTGCCAAAGCAGAAATCACCGAACATACATAACCGAAAGTGCTGTTCACCGAAGCAGCACTTTCAGTTATGTATGCTGCACGTTGCAGTTAAGGGAGAATTCCATTTTCCCCACTGTAGTGCGACCTTGGAGTGAGAATATAAAAGTAAGGGGGGGTACAGCCCCCCACATGGGGAGTGCAGGTGGGCTTGCCCCCCAGCACAAAAGAAGATTTAGTGTTTTTTTGTTTTTTGTTTTTTTGAATGGACTTTAATGAAAGCGCCGGTGAAAGAAAGTGCATTCGGTATTAGATTCGGACTATTGAACTTTTGTTCAATAGTCCTAGATCTGCTAATATAATCACCGTATTTGTGAAATAACAAGTCCCTGATTTCTTTATCAAATAAATGGGAAAAATCACTCATCATCCAGCCAATACCATACTGATGGGTGATTTTAGCTACCCCTCCATTAATTGGGAGGCATACACGACCATTAACATGCAAGCCAAAAGATTTCTTGACTTTGTAAATTCAAATGCCCTGGAGCAGCTTGGCTGCACTCCCACTAGGGAAACAAATATCCTAGATCTGGTATTCACAAATATGGGAGAGCTCTGCCCCCCCCCCAAGTGTGATGTCCTCACTGATAAGATCAGATCACAAAGCAGTCTCCCTTGAAGTTATAGTAAAACTAGCCCTCCCCAACTAACCCCAAAAACGTTAAGAACTTTTCCAAGGCAAACTGCCTTCTAATAAGGGATGGCATAGCTAGTTTCCATCCTCCTCCAATTCCAGAAAACAAAGAAGCCTATGCAGAAGCATACACAAAAGCCCTGTATGACCATATAAGCAACTGCATAGAAACGGCAGTACCAGAACTAAATGAATTCTGGTCAAATCATGAAAACAAGCCACCCTGGTGGATCCCTGGTATTAATAGGTTGTACAACAGAAGAAAGAATATCATGTCAAGATGTATGAGGGAATGTGCACAGCAGAGCAAAAGCTCCCTCATTAATCTAAACAAGCAAATCATGGAGCTAGTCAAGCCTCTGAAAACAGATTTTAAGATAAAAATAGCCTCCAAAGCATTCTCGGACCCTTTAGGAACTCAGATACCCCTGCAAATTACATCATTAATAGCACATACCTAAGAATAGACTCAAAGGTGAGAGATCTAAGTATACAGACAGATAGCAGCCTGAACTTTGATTGTCATGTGATCCAAAGAAATTACAGTCTGACTGTATTCAGCCCTCATTACACCAATAATCGAGTACAATGTGCCATTTGGCATGTACTTGACTAGGCACTTTAATTAGCTGGAGCGACCGCAGAGGTTCCTTGTGAAGAAAATACAGAGTGTAGACAACATATCCTATGTGTATAGACTAAAATCCCTATCCCTTTACTCTGTCTCTTACCAACTATTATGGGATGACCTATGCCTGTCCTACAAAGCACACAAAATCCAGCCCTGATGGAGCTGTTAAACATCTGCAAGACAAACAGCATAAGGTTCACCTGATCTAGAGATCTAAACTTAATCAGCGACTCAAACAAAACATGCTGGAGAGATAGATGTGTCTCAGAGATTGCCTCTTCTTTGGGACAGGGTTTCTATTCATGTTAAGTAGAGCCCTTCCCTAGCCCTCTTCAAATACAATTTGGATCAATGGATGGGGAATCACAAATTCACTCCTGGGGTTAGTGCCTATGTCTCATATGGATGGGTCAAACTATAAAATAATCAAAGTATGGAGACAAATCTATGCCATTCTCTTGCCCCTAGGGGCCATATATTGGGTAAAATTGGGTATATTGGCTGGGCTTATAAGGGCTCTTAAGCTGTTAGCCTAGTAATCTCCTATGAGCCTGTGAACCTATGATCAGTCTGAAAATCCAACCAACAATATACATCTGTACAAGTTCACACAACTTATCACCGTACCAAATAGATATAACAAATTCACAGTCAGACAATCAACCCTAAACTGGATCCTAACATCCTCTCTGAATAAAATATCATAGAATTCTGTCAGATAGCCTAAGTGATCACTTACCAATCTACAACATAAGATCCCCAAGAAATAGCCCCAAAACACATCACTACAGCCTGGTAAGAGAGCATACTACTTTTTATAATAACGCTTTTATTAACTTATTACATCTTCTTAACTGGACATCAGTAAAGACTCTCCTCACAGGCGTTGCTGCCTCTGAATTCAATAAACTCTTCCTGGGAGTTCTAAACACACAACCCCCCCCCCCCCAAAATAAAAACAGTCAAAGCTAATGCTGCCCCATGACTACACTTAGCAACTAAACAAATCATGAAACAAAAAAATAAACTAGCTCCTACTTTACTAGCATATAGTCAACTGAAAAAACATACAAAATAACTTATCACTAAAGATAGGAAAAACTATTAATTCAACCAGTCAAAACACACACTAATAATCTAAAACCTCTGTGGGCCTCAGTCAATACCGTTAAATCAAGGACAATGTACACAGCCAATACCAAATATACAAAACAAAATTATACTATAAACAACCAGTTCCATACACACTTTAAACAGACAGTGCAGTCATTAACTAACCAGGCGTCTAATCAAGCTGTTGTTGTCCATACTCAATCAAATAACCCCTTTCAACAGTTCCTCTTCCAACCATTTTCCACAAATACCACCAAAAAATACCTTCAAAATGAAAGCCTACTATAACTGCTCCTGGCAATCTACCTGGTGAATATCTTAAAGTAGCAGATGGGGCTATTGCATATCCAGTCTCAGATCTGATAAATCGACCCATATCTAAAAATGAAATCCCCTTGTTATGGAAATAAAATAATTAATTATTCCACAGTGGAATCAATATAGATCTTTCAAACTATAGGCCAATTGCCATTTTATTTTCCCTATCAAAATACTGTATTAGAGAAATGTATTCATACAAAACTTATCAGTTATCTAATAAATAACCATCTTCTTTCTTCAATCCAATGCTGTGTTGTCCTCATCACAGCACAGCTACTGTTTGGATGAATTTTTTTAACACTGTCAGTACCCATAGAAATGGCAGAGGCCTAGTCTCCACTATTTACTAGACATATCAAAAGCTTTTGATACGGTCTGCTACCAGAAACTCTTACATAAGATCTCATCCTTAGGAACCCCAGCTCGTCATTGCAGTGGTTCCATAACTACCTCATAAACAGAGCACAAACAGTGAAATGGAAAAATGATTTCTCCATCTCGTTGCCACTAACTGTTGGTGTCCCACAAGGATCTATGACTGGCCACATACTATTCAACATATTCTTAAATGATCTCTACATGGCTGCAACAAATGTTACCCAGGTTCAATACATTGATGAGTCAGTCTTAATCTGCCCTGCTAAAGCTCTCAATAAACTCCAAGACCTTATACAACAATACTTTAATGATTGAAACATGGCTAAACAATTCACAACTACTTCTAAACCCTAAAAAAACGAAATTATTGCTCTTTACCTCAAAACACATCTCTATCAAAAAAATTCATCATCATCTCTGCCAACTATATCATGATAGAACAAGTAAACCACATACAATTACTTGGTGTCCTTACAGCTGATCCTTTGAAGTTCAGTCATACTTGATTAAAAAAAACACCCAAAACTAAGTGTGTTATGGAGAGTAAAAAACCTACCTCAGTGACATAGTCAGAACATGCATAGCCTCTATTTTCTTATTGCCATCTCTCCTCCATGCTGCCCCAGTTTTTACTAACCTTCAACACACCATTTGTTAGAACTATCACATCACCTAACTCTTTCTCAGCCAACTTACACATATATCTCTGTAAGTCAGAAAATTGCCCAGCCCTTAACATATCAATGCAACACTACTCTCCCAATAGAATTTTACACTTAAGAGAAACATTACTAAAGGAAGAAACTGTTGCAGAAAAGTGAAAAAACCCCAAGATGCAAAAAACTCCCTTACCAGCCTCCGTAAAAAGCTGAGATCCCTCATAAAATCCGCCAAAGCTAGTTACGAAAATAAAATTGCCAAAGATTCCAAAGACAATCACAAGGCATTCTATAGCTATGTTAAGAATCTAAATGGCAATGCTTACTCTGAGCTACAACAGAATGGCATTAAATATACTGATCCGAAGGATATTGCCAATATCCTGGCAGATCGATTCAGTGCCAACTTCACCCCCCTCTCACCCCCTAAAGGGTCTATCTCAATACCGAAAGATTGCCAGATTCTGGTAATAATGGCCACATAGGTAAAAAATGCACTCTCCAAAGCTAAGAATACAGCATCCATGGGACCAGACGACATCCTGGACTGTGTACTACAGGAACTACAAAATGAACTGGCACCTCACCTAAGTGTCATGTTTAATCATAGCCTCACTTCAGGCTTCGTGCCCACTGAGTGGTGCACAGTTACAGTTAGCCCACTCCACAAGGGGGGATCCACCTTGGATCCTAGGAACTACCACCCCATCAGTCTGATGAGCCTGATCTGCAAGGCCATGGAATGTATTATCATGGAACTTATAAACAAAGACATTGGCAACCTTCAAACACTGGACGCCACCCAGTTTGGGTTTGTGAAGGGCTGATCTTGTCTCCTGAACCTGACTGACTTCTTTGAATCAGTCTCCAGAACTGTGGATGAGGGTAAGGTGGTCCACACAACCTATCTAAACCTCGTCAAGGTCTTCAACACCATCTCCCACTCTGGAATCATAGATAAACTTACTAAGCCAGGCATTAATCCCTACGTCACTCGATGGGTTGCCAACTGGCTTACTGACAGAACCCACAACCGTAAAAGTAGCAGACTCAAAATCCAGCTCCAGACAGGTGACAAATGGAGTACCTCAGGGTTCAGTCCTGGGACCGCTCTTGTTTGGCATCTACTTCTCTGAAGTACAGGCCAACACTAAGGGACTCTGGCTAACAAAGTTCGCAGATGACTGCAAACTGGAAGCCATTATTGAATACCCAAATGATGTGGATAGTCTACAAAAGGGCCTTACAGAAACAGATGCTTGATGCCAGAGCCATGGGCTCAAGCTCAATGCCAGGAAATGTATAGTTATCCCCTTTGGGAAAAAACATGTACCCGTGAATTACCACATAGATGGCAGTAAACTAAACACCAAAAGTGTGATAAGAGACTTAGGGACACAGGTGGATAGTGGTCTCACCTTCCATAACCAGATTGCCACAAGAGTCAGGAAATCTGTCTATGTAGCACACCTCATCACTAAGGGCTTTTCATCCAAAAAAAAGGAGGTCATTGTCCCACTGTACTCATCCCTCATTAGACCCATTACAGAATACAATGCCCCATTTGGTATGTACCTCTCAAGACACCTGCAACAACTGGAAAGGCCGCAGAAATACTTCACTAAAAGAATCACAGGCCTAAAGCAGATGCCCTATGCTGACTGTCTAAAAAAACTCCAGCTATACTCTGTCACATATCGTCTACTCAGAGGCGATCTCTGCTTAACATATAAGACCATGTCAAACCCAGAGCTGTTGGACATGCTACACTTAAAGAAATCCCAATCCTTCAGAGCCACACGCTCCAGGGATCTAAACCTTGTCATCACAATGAACAAAACATGCTGGAGGGAAAGGTTCTTGACCCAGAGACTCCACAGACTCTGGAATAGACTGCCCATACATGTCACGCAGAGTGCCTCTTTGGCCCTCTTCAAAAGGAACCTTGATGGTTGGATGGGAGATAGGAAATTCACCCCCGGGGATCACGTCAGTCGCCCTGCTAGACAGGGGTCCAGAGAAGTAAATATTGTGGTTAGAAACAGCCAGGGAATTGTTATGGCTCGGCTTGTATAGGCCCTATGGCCGATAGCCTAGTACCAACCTAGGAACCTATAATCACAGTAACCAAATCATCTAGTACTGCAAGTGACCCTCTGTATTTAAATCATGTAGATAAACTATGAAACCACATCCTTCTACAAATGAAACTCATTCAGAATGCAAACTCATTTAAAACAAAACTAAAACTTCACTTATCAAATCAGTGGACCTTCTCCTATATATGTCCAGGATAAATACCAGTTCAATCTTCAGCATATCATCAGACAATTTCTCTTCACTTAGAATTCTATGTCTTCCAAATGGTCTTCACCAATAGCCTGAACAGTTTTACTAGCTTCTCCTAGCCATATAAATGGTTCTGTGACCTTGTTCACCATCCAAACTTTGTATTTCTAATATAAACCTTTTCGTAGCCAAGTATAATTGTCTCTGAACCTGCTCAATACCCCACCTCTTAACTACAATATTAACATTTTATGTTTGTCCTAGTTCCTCTTCTCTCTTCCATTTCTTTGCATTTCTAAGTGCTAATCACAAGATTTACTTATTGATAAACTAATAACACTCTTCAAATGCTCAGTATCATCAACTACTAAATCCATAAATATATTTTATACTGTAATATTTGCCGTTATTTCATATGAATATAATCTAATTAGCAAATGTATGTGTAGTTGTTAATGTACATTATTTAATGCCTGTTTATGCAATTACTGAATGTTTAAAACTGTTTGTAATATGCTGGAGCTTTTCTCACTGGGCCTCTGCTGAAAAGGAGGTTTTGACTAAACCCAGTCAGGCAAAAGCAGTAAACAAAATCAAAATAAAATACAAAGTAAATGAATAAATCTTCCATACCAAATATTTTCATATATTTCTTGAGAAGTCTGATCTTTTTTCAGAGACAAATCATGATGAAATGGGTCCTTAGTCAGGGTAATGGACCAGCCCCCCCCCAGCACTAGCTATTCAGCTATCCTGTTACTTAGCTCTCTCTCCCCAATTACCATAAACATTATTCAAACCTGTCAGTGTGCACACTAAGAATTTTCTTTTTACTTTTACAAGGATTAAAGATCTGGCTTTGATTTAAAACATTTTTCAGATTTTATAGCACAAACTTTGATGAGCATTTGCTAAGCAAAGCAAAACAGTCTCACACTGGAAAAAGACTTAGCATGAACAACAGTAAACTTTTCTTCTCTTGAAACTCACATTCATTGAAAATGCATCTGTCCAGTGGTGGAGGGTTAAGTATAACTTGGGCCCCATTCTGTTTTGAAACCATGGGCCCCCTGTACACATTTTTAGGACAATACATAAATGCATTTGTTCTTGTATTCATTTTCTTGTTTATTTTAAATTATTATTTTAAATTATTATATTAGTATTAGTATTAGTATTTGTTAGTGTGTTTAAAATGTTTAGTTTGGAACATTTTTTAGTAAGCAGTATGTGCATCCAGAAAATATCCGACTGAACTGCCACCAAATAACGTGATGTCCAGACAACACCCCACCAGACTACCAACAATAAGAAATATACCATACTATCCTGGGTCAGTAACTAAGGAGCTTCAATCCTCACTACTGACTCCATTCTGCAACTGTCACTTAAACAGGAGTAATATTTCACAATTTTCCCCTAAGCGTACAACAGGAGCACACTTCATAAGTTGGGACTGGACTGTATACTGCTGTCCACCCCTAATGTAACTCCTTATTACATAACTCAGAGCAATGTGTCCCAGTTTAATACCTCGGATACACTCACAAGTAAATAAATTAAATCTCACACATACAAACACTTCTGGGAAATCCTGACACAGATTTCCAGCTGTGCCCCTTCTCCAAAATAATACGGTAATGGTGCCACCAGAGTGTCTTTATGCCCTTTAAAAAGGGTATCCAATTATGAAAATTAGATATTAAAACAAATTATAGCAAATGACCTAAGCAGCCAGCCTTTCAGAGTGGCCTGGGACATTATCAAAGCAAGTATAAGCACTCTCCCATCACTATTTTAATATTAACGCATACAACAAACTGTTTTTTGGAAGGGAGGCCTATATGCTTGCAGGACACCTACATTTCATTGTTGACTTTCCTATTTCTTCTCTGCCATCAAAAATAGTTATCTCCTCTGACATTATTCAGTACAGGTATGACCTACTTGTATGGTTAATAATGCAACTCCAGACTCTACAGAGATCATGGACAAATGGGGCTGTATGCAGGATAATGAGCCAGGCCCCCACCAGCCATACCAATGTCCCATTAGTTGGTTGCTTTTACCTAATTATCATTAAAACTGTTCAAATCTATCAGTATACACACTATGTTCTTCTTCTTTACTTTTACAACTATCACAGAATTTTGGATTTCTTTTAAAACTTTTATTTCAAATTTTACATAAAAAACACTGACGGCCATTTTCTAAACAAAACGCTCTCACATTGAAAACAGACTTAGCATAAGAACAGTAAACATTTCTTCCACTGAAAGTCACAGTTGGTGAAAATTTATCTGGCAACCTATTAAACTATAAGAGACATGTTGGGATTCATACTCAAACGGCATATAGTGAGGCACTGATTCGCTTCTATGGAAAGGGTGCAGGAATTCAAATGACAAATGTGTAACACATTTACTAACAGCCTGGGACAGCCCCCTGGACACACATGTACCTTTTCAGAAGCAGCCTAGCAGTACTGTCTGGTAAAGTAACTTGGCAGAGTCATTTAGAATACAAAAATCCAGACTGAGGAAATCAAACCAAATATTACAGAAAGCGGCTATTTAAATGTGTATAGTCTTACTCATCTGCACCAAGTGCTAGACAACTATTGCACCCTATACACAGTGCATTTCACACATGCATGCCAGCAAAAAACAAGCGAAATTAAAATATCATCATCATAGTTAAGGTATTAAACTCATAGACCTATTTATTTATTTAACATTTGTTTACCAGGAAAGTCTGACTTGAAATGACACCAATTTTCAGCAGAGGCCCAGGGAGAAATGCTCTAGATGCATGTCTTTGTACATGGGAGGAAACCAGACCACCTGGAGACAACCCACACAAACACAGGGAAGACATGCAGACACCACACAGAATTGAACTGGACAACCTCTTGCTATGAGATGACAATGCTACCACTGCACCACTGATATGTCCAAACTACTTCATACTATCCAATTTATTTACAGGTAAATAATAAATACACTGTTAATATTCAACAGACGTGTAAACCAAGGATCACATCCAAAGAACATGACTCATATGATGATGCTCCTGCACTACAATCAGTTTCTTCATTTACACCATAGGTCATTACTAGGCTTGCAGTTTAGGGGACCACTGAGAAGCCTAACCCAAATTTTCAGTCGACACAAAGCAAATCTACTGCAATCAATCCTAACTTAAGTGTCCCTGAGATTGCACCCTGGATCTGGGGCTGCCTCAGCATAGAAAGAGTGGAATGGGCATCTGGAAATGCAGAGCTTCCTGTAACGTCACATATGCTGTTATGTACATGGAGGATTTTTTTGTAATGCCATAAATGGGCGGAGTTGCTAAAATCACACGTATCACCACGGTTTACTATCAAAATTTTTGACAGCAGTTATGCGAACTGTGATGGTCAAAAGGCTAGTTTCAAGTTCACATAATCTGGAAGATATTTGACTCCACAACAGCAAATGCTAGTGTGATTCATTGTTGTGAAATCGACATTCTGACTGGAGACCGCACTACAGTGGGGACTGAGAAATTTACCCTGTTCCTCACTGTAGTCCAGTCTTGGAGTTGGAATATATAATTAGCAGGGAGTGTGTGTGTGTGTGTGTGTGTGTGTGTGTGTGTGTGTGTGTGTGTGTGTGTGTGTGTGTGTGTGTGTGTGTGTGTGTGTGTGTGTGTGTGTGTGTGTGTGTGTGTGTGTGTGGGGGGCAAAACCCCCACATGGGGCTGCAGGGGGCTTGCCCCTGTGCACAACATTTGTAGGAAATCAAGGTAAGTTGGGTAATATTGATAATGTCGAATTTGAATTATCGACATTATCGCTTTTGTTGTTTTGAGTGAACAATGTTTGTCTTTTATGACCTTTTTTTCAAGTAAGTCATTACTCAAACAACTGTGTTTCATAGTAAACTGTATCACCACACATACAGCATCAGTTAGCTTCAGCCCTACCATCTAATGCCAGATTTTTTAATGGCGATCTGCCTTGTGGTACTACCAGAGTGCCACATCAAGGACTGAAACCCCATCCTTCCCTCCAAGAATATGTGAGCTGACAAAATTACATTCCCTTGCACCCCATCCCCCAACTCCCCCAGTGTACAAGCCCCTGTTACACCTAATACTGAAATATCAAATAATATGTGTTAAAATGGATTTTCTCTAGTCGAATTATTTCAGACATTACAACTGACAACATGGATTTCTGTACTTCAGACCAGAAAAGTTTACAGTAAACTGTATAATGCTTTAGGCTAGATAAGGCTCACAGTACTGCTTTGCTCTGAAACAAAAGAATGGATTTGTTCTGTTTTGTTCTCTGTTCCATGACAGGTACAGCCTGTTTGTGTAACTATGCAAACAGTTAAGAGATAGTGAAGAGTATGTGAGAAATATGCTGACTAACCATCTCTAAATAATAACTGCATATTTCTACTGTCAATCTAGGATGTAAGCTATGACTAGAGGGAATGTCCCAAAATGCCTTTGTATGTGTATTTAGTGTGTTCGAATCTGCCATGTTGTTTAGTGTTTGCACTGGCCTATACTTGTGCTGCTAATCTATTTGGATATTAAATATGTTTTTGCCTGAACTGCCTTCAGTGGTTTATTAATGATAGTGATAAGAAGAGGAACACACTTCTTAATTTTTAATATAAATATAATATAAAGTTCACTCCTTCCATATTCAAGATCAACTCCGATCTATAGATGGGAAACAGAAAATTCACCCCAGGACTGCCTCCTGTACTGCTAATGGATAGAGGCAGCCAGAGCCAGATCCAGCACTGGGTGACCTAAGCAGTTGCCTAATGCCCACTGGCTGCCACTGTGGGAGACCGGTGGCTGCCACAACATTTAAATTTAATTAAGTAAGGAATTAAAAAATATTTACATTTCCTCTTTAAGAGACAGTCACATCTATGCACACACAGGATTTGAAGTCTCAAATGCACGTTTGCTGAACTCCGCACCGTTCATCAGATAGTCATATTTTGTTATCTAAGAGTTCAGCAGGTTATCTCCATGCTTGGCACTTACTTCGCTACCATCCAGACCGGGAACAGCTGGTACATGTGTGTGTGTGTGTGTGTGTGTGTGTGTGTGTGTGTGTGTGTGTGTGTGTGTGTGTGTGTGTGTGTGTGTGTGTGTGAATGTGTGTGTGAAATGCTCAAGTCAGAGATGGCAAGTTAATTAGCTTACTCTGGCTCAAACCCTGTACCTTAACTAAAAGTGACAAGAGCCTTAATCTTCTATTCTACCGACCAGATTGCTTGGTTATCACAGTTGATTGAAATGTTCTGAAATGGGCAGTTTTGTCTTTTTCGTTAATTTGTTTCAGTGCTTAATGGAAAAAAAAATCTTTAAAACTACAGGAGTAGTTGCATTTTCAAGGAATGCCAGTTTTAGAGCATTTTAAGGAATGTGAGCTTCAGGGGAAGAAGTTTACTGTTGCTCATGCTAAGTTTGTTTTCAATGTGCAGCTGTTTGTTTAGCAAATGTTCAGCAGTGTTTGTTCTATATAATTTCAAAGCAGTGTTATTTGCATAACAGGTAGCATACTTGCTTCTTGTGCAGAAGGCTGTGGGTTCTACTCCCACACCATGTAGACAGACTGCTGATACTGCAGTGCACCTTAAGAAGGGGGGAGGGTGTTGCACTCCTGATTGGGCTGAAGGGGGGAGGGTGTTGCACTCCTGAATGGGCTGTCCTTTGGATGAGATGTTAAACTGAGACCCCATCTGTCTGCATTAAAGGTAGGTGCTGTGAGATGTTTTATATCCACCTGCCCTAAAGAGTAGGGGAAGTTCCCCAATCCCCAGGCTAAATTGTTCACAGTAGTACAAATACCACCAAGGGTCTCCCTGAAATGTTGATACTAGGCTAGTGGAACTAATCTGGTCAACAAAAGATATTTAAATTAAAAGTTTTGAATTAAATCCATATTTCTGCCTTCATTTCAAAAGTATAGAAGAAAACAGTATGCATGTTAACAGTTTTGAGCAGTGTTTATAGTAAATGGGTGAGAGAGATAAGTAACAGTAATGGGATACCAGAATGGCTATGGGGGGGAGGGCTGGTCCATTCCCCTACCTAGGGCCCCATTTGACCTTGATCCAGCTCTGGAGGTAGCTCCTAAATGCTTTATCCCATGTATGGGTCCCCCTCAAATTATCTGTGGTATGATGACAATTAACCCTGAGATTAAAAAGTCACATTAAATAAATAACTCATTTTTCAATTATATTTTTATACGTACATACTTATAATTTTGCTGCCTCATTTTCAGGATGCTAACAATTTAATTTATTTATTTTATTTATTTATTTATTTACATTTGTTGAGCGGGGAAGGCAATACTAATAGTTTTGTTTAACCCAGAGTAACTTGTTGTAAGTCATAACTACCATGCAGGTTCCCCCCGTACTCTGCTTTTGTTTCCCAATGGCCTCTCTGTTGTTTACATCTACCTTTTCTAACACTAAAAATTAGATTTTTTTAAATTGTGCATTCTTGTGCATGTTTTCCTAACGCATTCCTTAAATCCTTTTCACATATATTATATAGTGAATATTATCAGGTCTCTGATCAGAATGTACATATTATGTGTTCAACACAAGAGGATGCCAAGAAATTTACCAAAAAGTGAATCTTGACACCTTAACGTGCTTTAGCGCGGAGTTGCCACTAGAGCAGCATCGGGCAGCGCCGGTTTAACAAGGTTAAACTTTTTCTGGCTCCATAAAGTCTGTTCTTCAATTTTTCCCTTAGAACTGCTCTGTTAGGAACCTAAACAGTTTACACCTTCACTAAAAAGCACAGCACTTGTTCCTAATTGCTTTTTCTTCTCATAAAGCTCAGCACTTGTCTTAAAAGCATATCCCTTGTCTTATAAGCATTTTCTTTGCAGGTCAAGCACTCCTATATTATACAAATCCCTCACTTGCAAAACCCCCCAGGAGTGCCCACTTCCCTGCTAAGCCCTCTACTTTTCTGTCTCATACCAACTCATAATTCTTTCTAGCATGTCGAAGGGTCAGATGCTGGCATCCTCTCCTGCCCAGTTGGTGAATCTGGGAATTCTGAGGCAATGTTACAATTGCCTCATGTACACGGACAACCCTCTCCTCCTCCCACATAACACTAACACTTGAGAGATGCAGCTATTTAGCCAAACTGGAGGCTGAGCTCTCTCAACTCAGGACTGGCAAGACCAGGCAGGAGGAGAAGGCAACTACACACACCACAATACCAGTCTCACATAACTCAACCACACCACTGAATCAAACACATAAACACACTAAGACATACACGGAGGCTCTGAGTAAAAATTTACCTAAACAGCAAAGGCCTCCAAAGCAGACACCCAAGCAACTGCAAACTCAATACACAACACAAACAACACATAAACAACAAAATCAGTGTGCAAAGCAGTCACTGCCCTTAAGGCCAAATACAACACCAAACATACTTGTCATAGGTGACTCCATAGTCAGACACACTGACGTCCCACTCACCAGGCTGAACAAGGAGAAGGTCACGGTAAGCTGCCTATCGGGCGCTAGAATCCGCCACATAACACAAGCACTCAGGTCACTCCACAGCAAGTACAAGTATGACACAGTCATTGTCCATGCTGGTGTGAACGACCTGAGATGTACCTCCCTGGACTACATGAAAAGAGACATAGAGGAGCTCTCTGATTATGTAGCCCAGGCAGGTATGACCCTGACCCTGAGCAGTATCCTTCCTTCACCAAGAATGATGCCACAATATAGTGACAAGATGATCAGCTTTAACAATTGGCTTAATTTCTGGTGTCATTCAAATGGGATCCAGTGTCTGTCTGCTTGGGATGACATGCTTGACAAGCCACGCTGCTTCGCATGGGACGGCTTGCACCTGTCACCCCTGGGATTCGGGATATTGGCTAAGGCTCTTGCCACCCCCATAGTGCCTTTTTTAGGTAAGGCTCAAATTCTAAACCTACCACCCTAGAAAACAAAAACGGGAAGAAACTAAGGGTAATGCTGCTCAATGCCAGAAGTCTAAATCTCAAAATGCACTCGAGGCCCTTCTCAGTATGGAGAACATCGATGTCTGTGCTGTGACTGACACCTAGTTCAAGGCTCCAGAGAGCACCCCGCACTATCAGGTTTTACCTCATATCATGCTCCGCCCCAAAACCCGGACCATACCACAAAAGGAGGTGGTGTATCCATATTCATCAAGGATACCCACACCTCCAGGTTGGTGGCTACGCACGAAGCATCGGAAACCATCCAGGTGCAATTAACCATAGGCAAAACTGCTCTACAATTTGTAGCATGCTACAGGCCACCCTCTCAAACTCAGGAAACCCACACAGCCTTCCTGAAGACACTGGAGGGTATAAATGTATCACCAACCACCATCATATTGGGTGACTTCAACTACCCGAATATAGACTGGGAACATTACTCAAGCCCCAACTTTTCAGCCCAAAGGTTCCTGGAGTTCATAAATTCAAATGCCATGGAACAACTAGTCACCGTCCCCACAAGAGGAGAAAATATACTAGATCTCATCATCACAAACATGGGAACAAAATGCTCCACACCGGAAGTATATCCCTCTTAAACTAATCTCACTAGAAATCCACATCCCGCCCCCACCCCAAACAAAAAAGACCACAGTGAAGAACTTCTCTAAAGCAAACTTCACACTACTCAAGACAGGTGTGGTATCCTTCAAGGCCCCCGAGCCAATGGAAACCACAACCCAAGCTGCGGAAGCCCTTACAAATGCCTTCTATGAACACCTTCAGGACTGCATGGATCAGGCAATCCCAAATAAAACCAAGACTCTTTCCACCAAGGGCAAACGTCCAGTCTGGTGGACCCCAGCCATAAACAAACTTTACAATAAGAGGAGAAAGCTATTACATGATGGAGCAAAATCCCAGAAAAGGGAAGGCATCTTTGATCAGTACTAGCAAGAAACTACGATCCCTCATAAAATCATCCAAGGCCAACTTGGATTTCTAGTGAGGGTTGGGAGGGTGGCTTAATGGCTAAGGTGTTTGCCTTACAAACACAAGGTGCAGGGTTTGAGTCTCTCAAGGGATAATTGGCTAGGCTTACAATGGCTCGCAAGGGCAGTTAGCTTAGTACTAAACTATGAAACTATGAAACTATGAAACTTTGAGAAAAAAATTGCCATAGATTCAAAAGACAATCATAAGGCCTTCTTCAGCTATGTCAGAAACCTGGGTGGAAACTCCTAGATATGCTCAGAATTAGTCCAAAATGATACAAAAATCACTGAACCCACAGACATTGCCAACATACTGGCAGACAGGTTCAGTGCAAACTTCACCCTCCTCTCCCCCCCAAAAGGAGAGATAACTATCCCAACAGAGTGTAGCCTCCCAGACATCTCAAATGCGCAGGTGAAAGCTGCTCTCTCTAAAGCTAAAAACACAGCATCAATGGGACCGGATGGTGTCCCCGGCTGTGTGCTACATGAACTCAATGAAGAACTAAACCCGCACATAAGGCAGCTGTTTAATCTTAGCCTTACCACAGGATATGTGCCCAAGGAGTGGCGTACGGCAACTGTGGTCCCACTCCACAAAGGCGGTGCCTCTACGGACCCTGGAAATTACCTCCCCATAAGCTTAACAAGCCTGGTCTGCAAAGCTATGGAGAGGATCATAATGGAACTCATAAACAAGGACATAGGGGACTTGCAGACCTTGGACCCAACCCAGTTTGGCTTTGTCAAGGGCAGATCTTGCCTTTTGAACTTGGTCGACTTTTTCAAAACAGTTACCAAGGCCATTGATGAGGGAAAGGCAGTCCATACAGCCTACCTTGACCTTGCAAAGCTACACAATACCCCAATCGGGTATCATAGAGAAACTTACCAGCTTAAATGTAAACTCATATGTCGCAAGATGGGTTGCAAACTGGCTAAAGGACAGAACCCACAGGGTTAGAGTTGCTGGAGCCATGTCAGACTCCAAGCCGGTTACAAGTGGTGTCCCACAGGGCTCAGTCCTTGTCCCCCTATTGTTCGGCATCTACTTCTCAGAAGTACAGGCAAACATAGGAGGACTATGGCTGACAAAGTTTGCGGATGACTGCAAACTGGGTGCCATAGTGGATAGTACATCGGACACAGACATCCTTCAGAGGGGTCTCACGGAAACTGATAGCTGGTGCCAGAGCCATGGCCAGAAGTTAAACGCAAAAAAGTGTATAGTCATACCCTTCGGGAAAAACAAGGTAACCCCAAGCTAACATATAGGTGGCAACTCACTAAGCACAGAAGAGGTTATCAGGGACCTGGGTACCCAGGTTGACAGTGGCCTCTCGTTTGACACTCACGTTGCTAAAGTGGTTCGAAAGACCTTCTACACTGCCCATCTGATCATGAAGGGATTCACATCCAGATCAAGTGAGGTCATTGTTCCCCTGTACTCTTCACTTATCAGACCAATGATCGAGTACAATGCCCCATTCGGGATGTATCTCACCCGACACCTGCAGCAATTGGAGAGACCCCAAAAGTTCCTCACCAAAAGGATAAAGGGACTCCAAAACCTGTCAAATACTGCCAGACTGAATAAACTCCAACTCTATTCAGTTGCATACCGTCTGCTCAGAGGTGACCTGTGCCTGACATACAAGGCCATGACCAACCCGGAATTAATGGACATGCTCCACCTCAAAAAATCCAAATCCACCAGAACCACTAGAGCAAGTGACTTAAACCTTAGCACGGATATAAATAGGACGTGCTGGAGGGATAGATTTATCACCCAGAGACTCCCCATGCTGCGGAATAAAATCCCGGTCCATGTGAGGCAGAGCACCTCGCTGGCTCTGTTCAAGAGAAATCTTGTCCGGTGGATGGGAGATCGTAGGTTTACCCCGGGAATCATCTCTGTGTCACTGCTGGACAGAGGCACAACAAACTAATGGGCACATTATTTCTAACATAAGGAAGCCACATAAGTTTGGGCTAGGCTTATAAATGCCTTAGGGCAGATAGGCTAGTATAAACCTATGAACCTATGAACCTATGTTGAGAACACATAATAGTTTTTTGCAGTCAGAGAGCAGATCATAATTCTTTGTAGCGTATGGAGATTCATCAGCCCCATATATTACTAGTTAGTGAAAAGTAAGATTTAAAACAATGCAATGTGTTGTGATGGCCTTGAAAGCCAGTAAAGCAGTGGGGGAGTGGTAGACATCCTTAAGTATTCCCTGTCTAAGGGAAGCAGTTAATTTAAAATGCTGTTTGTACTTCAGCAGACAGCAGGCAGAAACAGGAGTTAAAATGAAGGCATTTTATTTCCTGATGTTGCTGTTTACAGGTCAGCACTGTCTGCTTTAGTGTAGACACAATATTAACAGCACATAGGAGGTGCTTAACAACTGTTAAGGTTGGGTCACATGCTAGAGTAGCGCTGAAATAGGATGTCATTTAGCCATTTGTTGAATGCAATCATGGTGCTCCACGGACTGCAAGTATGTTTGTAAATTCTAGAACAGAGGCATTTCTCTATCTTTCCTAAATAGAATGAGTTACACGAGGTGCAACAGGACAGATGCTATAGTTTGTACAATCTCCTTTCACCCAAGGATGAGCATAAGTGGCAGCCCATCCTTTAAATTTATTTTTGCTAAAAGTACATTGGTTGCACATACCACATTTAAAAGGCCTAGTTATTGTATCAGCCTTAGCAGTCATTGTATAATGGGGAAATTCAAATATGTGTTTTAAATTGTAATATTTAGTATGCACAAAGTATGCTGCAGACCCTACTGCTTTTGTAAGATGTCCCATTTTCCATGGTCTTAGAGTTAATGTTGTAACTAAGAACCATAGCTTTATCAAAAGCTGTATTTAATCTGTTATGCACCTCTTCATTTGTATGACTCGTCTGTAAACTGGACCCATATCTAATAGTTCTACCCGCTACTACTTCATTCACAATCTCACTCAATAGACGGAACGGATATTCGCTTTCTGGGAACATATCCTTTATCTTTAGTGTTTCAGTCTCAGACAAACTATCATCAGAAATTAATTGGGATATTTGGACCATCTGACCTTTGACTAAACTCCATTTTTGTGTAAAGAGCTGGCAGCTATTGTAACGTAAACAGCAGTTCAAAAATGTTAGTTTCCTGTATATTTTAGACACAAATGTCTGATAAAGAATGTCCTTAGAAATGCTAACCTCCAAAACTCAAAAGATTCACATGAATAATTACAGTAGACTCGCTACTATCCAATCTCGCTGGGACTGGACCTTAGGCTGGATAAATGAATGGCTGGTTAATCCAAAAAAAGCATACCAAATAGCATTTATAGGTTGTAAATCAGATTAAAAGGTATGCACATATGTTGTATTGATTACCAATGCTCTTATTTAACTTTACATTACTTTCTGGATGAAGTAATGCGTTGTCTTTGAGTACAGTGCACTGTACATTTTCCTAGAACTGGCAACAAAAATTTGATTTATGATAAAAAATCTTGACGAAAATATGCCTGGTTATAGAGGAGTCCAGTTAAAGGGAGACCGGATAACAGGGAGTCTATTGTATGAGAACACATCAGGAATACTGTACTGTCAAATTCCCCAACACTCAGAAAACTAAACATAACAACAACAAGCTAGAAATTTGCCTGATAAAGACGTATCAAACCCTTTTTGGGTACTTATTTTGATGGCACTACTAAAAAATAAAACACACGGCTCAAGGGGAAAAATACTGAAACAAATTTCTGCACAGCCAAGGTAAGTGGCATAAATCACACACACGTGTAACCACGCAAAGAGGTGTGCACACGTGCAGTGCATCAAAGAACGCTATTAGGAACCACTGCATCACAGAATGAGAGTGACAACACCAAGTTTTGAAAAGAGATTTAGATTAAAGTTGAACTGATTTTTTTTAATTAAGCTTATGTATAATAACATTTAGACACTCAGTCATCACATTGTGGGTTACCCACAACAGTTATTGTTAAACCCCATATTACCCATATACTAACATGGTATTTTCTTAACTACAAAAAATAAATTGAGTACTATATCAGCAAATAAAAATTACTCTTATCTGAAGAAAACATTGGTAATTTTAATGTTTCTGCATGCACACACACACACACACACACACACACACACACACACACACACACACACACACACACACACACACACACACACACAACACACATGTATAAAAGTGTGTCTCCACATGTAGCTGCGTGTGTCATAGGCACCGGAACCATAGACCAAGGGGGAGGGAGCACCCCCCCCGCTTTTACAGCTGTAAGACCTATAGGCAGATCTGTAAATTCAACCACAAAAGTGCACAGAAATAACTACGTTCCACATCAAGCCTGCTGCTGCATTCCTGATCACATCAGTCCCACTGCCAGAGTCACAGTAAGGAAGGTGCAAGGTCCATTTATGCAGGCTGGAAAGTGTGTGTGATTTTATGTGTTTTGGTTTCCTCCAAGGCTGTGCTCCACTTATGCAGGCTGGTGAGGTGTGTGTGTATGTAATGCCCCAGTTACTTATGAATGGTGGTTAGAATTACTCAGGCTCAAACCCTGTACCTTAAGTACAGGAGCCTGCATTCTCGATCCAAACCACCACTTGTGATCCAGGGAGTTTGGTCTGTTCCTCTTAAAATTTGTGGTTTTCTGGCAAATCAGTGAGAATGGAATTCATTAAATAATGGTAGTCCTTTAAGTTTCAGTCTTCCTATCTTTTTTGGAAACACATGGTAATATAAAACACTATTTTAGCAAAGTTCTAAGATTATAAAAGCAATATTTAAAATGTGTCCCTGGTTTTGGGTCTTTGCATCCCCTAAATAAATTTTGGCTGTTTCCAGATTTCTACTGCTGTGAAATTGAGATGTTTAGTTGTGTCGAGTGGATAGTGCAGTGGTAGGGTTGCTACCTCATGGCAAGAGGTTTTTGGTTTGATTCTTGGCTAGGGTGCCTTCTGTGTGGAGTTATGTCCTCCCTGTGTTTGTGTGGGTTTCCTCTGGGTGCTCTGGTTTCCTCCCATGTTACAAAGACATGCATTTGGAGCATTTCTCCCTGGCCCTCTGCTGAAAACTGGCTTTGTTCCAAGTTGGACTTTACTGGTAAACTAATGTTAAATAAATTAAAAATGTTGCTGAGAGCTTCGGGGGAAGAGAAGTTTAGTGCTGCTTATTCCGAATGTGTTTGCATTGTTAGTGGCACAGCAGGTAGTAGTCTTGCTTTTGATGCAGAAGGCTGTGGGATCTACTCCCACAGTATGCAGATGGATTGCTGATACTCTACTGTGTTGTACTTTAAAGGGAGTGGATGCTGCAGTCCTGTGAATGTCCTCCTTTGGAGGAATTACCTAGTAACTATGAACCTGTTATCAGTTTGCCATCCATTCCCTATTGCAATATTACTAGCTTATTATTTTTAATGTAACATAGGCAATTTATTCTTCAAGGGCAACAGCCACTTTATTTGTAGATGACACAATGAAATATAAAGTTATTTCCTAGCAGCAACCTTTTCATTAATTAGAAATCCCTTTAATGTGGAATTATTTAGATGACTTACTTCTGCAGAGATTTTGCATATTTACTGATATTGGTGGATTGTAATGACAGAAGTTTGAGTGGCCTTTTATGGTTGAAGTTTTCTGAAGTGGGTAGTTTTATCATTGGTGCATACATTTTGTTTCATTGCTTATTAGGGGACTGCTCAAAACTACAAATTTAAAACACAATCTAACAACTGGTGCTGTATTATACAAGGAATATAATTTAATACAATCAGGAAGGTGAATCAAAGAATGCATACACGTGTGCCTGACCCTAAAAATGCGTTTGACAACAGCCCAAAGGAAAGTGTGAAAGGCTCAAAATTATGGGCAAATTTTAAGCTTTACTGTTTGTTACCAAAGCAATGGATGAAGGTAAAACAGTTCACACCACATTCCCTTGACCTGACCAAGCCTTTTGACACAACTTGCTCACAGGATGCAGGAGATCAAAATAGGGGAAGAAACCAGTCACCAATGAAGTCCCCTAGGGTTCGGTGCTGAGACTTTTTCTGTTCGGCATATACATCTCAAAAGTAAAAGGAAATACCAAAGGGCTTTGGCTGGCTAAGTTTGAGATGATTGCAAGCTGCGAGCTGTTACTGAATCCCCAAATGACTTAACCATCATGCAGGAAAGTTTGTCCCAAACAATAACTGGTGTCAAAATCATGACAATTCCCTCTGAGAACTGATCCAGTTGTTTGGCATTTGGGAACTTGTATGTATAGTGACCTACCTTTTGACCAACATGTGCCCAGAGTCTTAAGAAAGCCTTTCTATATTGCACAGCTTATAAACAAATTGATTGTGACTAGATCTAGAGATGTTGTTTCCCCCTTTACAAAGCTCTCATTAGGTCAGTCATTTTGTATAATGCCCACTTTGGCATGTATCTGTTCAGCCCCATGCAACAACTGGAATACCTTCAGAGATACCTTATTTAAAAGGATACAAGTCCTAAACAATAGGTCTTCCATGGACCACCTCAAAGATTTATTACTATCTTCAGTATCCTACAGAGTGCTTAGAGGTGAAATGTCTGTCATACAAGGCATCCTCCGACCTAATACAGATGGACCTACCGAACATCAGCAAGTCAAATGGCATCAGAAATACTCAGTCCAGGTATCTAAACTGGATGTTGTGGAGAGATGGATATATATCACAGAGGCTACCACTGTTCCAGAACAGTCTATCCATTCAAGTAAAATAAAGCTCATCCGTCCATATTCAAACGCAACTTGCACCTAAGTATGGGTAATAGAAAATGTACTCTAGGATTGCTCCTCATGCCACTAATGGATAGAGGTAGTTCCTAAATGCTGCATCCCTTATATGGGTCACCTCAAATTATCTAGGGAATGATCACAGTTATTCTCACTAGGGCTAACATACAATTATCAGCCATGGAATAGGTAAGACCAATCAGAAAATCTTAATTCAAGCAACAAAAAGGGAATTGGCTAAGCTTAAAAAGTCCTCCAAGTGAACCTATGTTGTGGTAGTAAGTAGTTATAAAAAATTGCCCTTTTTAGATCACTAAGTGCCCCTCTCACCCCCCCCCCCAGTCTTCAACAGCTTCCGGCGCCTATGGCGTGTGTGTGTGTGTGTGTGTGTGTGTGTGTGTGTGTGTGTGTGTGTGTGTGTGCGCATGTCTTAAATAATAATGAAGATTTTTATTTTCACAAACATAAAAGAACACTGTTTATACAGATTACTTACCAGGTTCATTCCCAAATCTGGAATGTGAGTATGGCATCCCTCCTAAATAAATTATTTCCACATTGCTGCTTCCAAAGTCTTGTGTCAGACTGGTAACATTTTTGAAATGTTGATTATCAAGTAAGATCTTGGTAGAGCTGACATCTCTCTCTAATGCCAGCAGGTGCCATTGGCCATCAGAAACTGTAATCTCATCCATGGCAAGCTGCGTGTAACCCTCCTGTCCAGTTTCAGAAGTGTACAGTAACTTTCCTCCAAAGATCTGAGGAAGAAGCAAACATAGTTTTCTAATGTACTGATAATATATTTAAAAATAGTTACACAGGAAGTCTCTATTTATATTTATATGGATTTTGTATTTGAGAAAATGTTTAATTTTCTTTCAGACACTAATTTCAACAACTCTGAAGGCATTTCTCTAACTAGATATTGATGATGAAACCTAACTTTTAAGCAGTTTCCTGAGTATATCTTTATCGCTCCATGCATATACTGGCATTTATTTATCCATCTATCCAGACATCTACCCACTAATCCATTCCTGTCTTTCTGTGTGTCTCACTCTTCCCCTCCCCCTCTTTCTTTCTCACACACCTTTTCTGCTGGGTTCTTTATCTGCTAAAAGTGACTAGAACTGACTTCCCCTATACAGTCTAAACTACACAATGGCATCACTACCGATGGCTAACTGCGTCTTTACTTGTACCTCTCTGAACCCTTTCTACCTTGGTTGAGATCACATCCATAATTCAATCTTTTTTCGTACTAGTCAGTATATTTTGTAGGTTGATAAGATTGATTGTCAAGTATATGACTTACTGGCCTTTCAAAAAACCTGACTGCTGAAATTCCATTTTCAGATTTGCTATTTCTTACACACTTAACTGCTGTAATCTCATTTTAAAATTTGCTATTTCTTAAGTACTTGCCAGCTTTCACCTTCTTAAATATCCCTAAACTATGGCCTTGAACTGAAGGGGATGCTTGGATATCCAGTCAAACAATGCACAGTGCTTTAATACAAGGGATACTGTGGATATCGGTCCCACTGTGGCTAGCTGTATGTAACAGTACTGGGTGAAGAGCATCCATTAACACTATAAACCTGTTAAAAAGAAACCTTGAATTTTTTTCCCTGTTAGACGTTCACTGTTGTCTTTGGTGCCACTCCTATGAACATACAAGCTACACAAACAAGATGGCTCATAGCCCATCCAGTGTGCCCAGATGTGCTGGCACCTCAGCACATCTGCCTGCACTACTTCTTTTCCTTCCTGCTCAGTACAACCAATCGTGTGTCCTCAAACTCCTGTCACCCTGTAAGTGAAACAGAACTTTATTCCTGTATCTTTCTTTTGCACTTTATACCATTCCATTTCCATTTTAAATTAGATATGGACTGAAGCATAACACAATGAGATGATGCAAGAATCAGTTTATATAAATGTATATATAAAATATATGGGTTGGTGTGTCACTTTAACAGTGATAATGATATGCACACACACACGTGTGTGTGTGTGTGTGTGTGTGTGTGTGTGTGTGTGTGTGTGTGTGTGTGTGTGTGTGTGTGTGTGTATATATATATATATATATATATATATATATATATATATATATATATATATATATATATATATATATATATATATATATATATGTATCAAAGAAATCCAACTCTGGACCAATTTCCAATAAACAATGAAAAATAAAAAAACAAATGCTGGGGCATGACAATACAGGATGTATCCAAGCAAAAACACGAGAAGGATCATTCATCCTAAACACAAAAATAAATTCATTGGATTAATTACTTGTGTTTAAAACTACTATTATATACACCAATGTTTACATAATTAACAATAAATTAACATTCAAGTCACTAAGTAGTGGGATTAACCCAATCAATAAAGGATAAATAAATCGATAAATGTAGCTGAGTTTTTTTTTCAGGTAAAGCGCAGTCCATTATAACCACCTACAGTGCAAATGGGTTATGATTACTTTTTAAGTGAAATGTATCCAGACAAACACATTTCTTTTGTGGTATTACATTTCAAAAAATGCATGATTACCTTTATAGAGGTATAGCTGGTTCCTTCTTGAATGTGAACAAGCAGTCCATTCATTTTTCTTGTAAGAAACTTTATCTCCATACTGCTAACATTCATCGGTATTGTCCTCTTATCCGTTGGCATCTCTAAGTGTTCCTTCATAATTTTACGTTTGAAACTCTCTTTTATAATATAATCAAGCCTGGATTTCCCATCAAATTGAATAGCAATGAGTGCTGATATTTCTGGGTTACAAATTACACAAAACAGTATGGATTACTTTGTTGTAGCATGAAGTTTCTGTAAAGTACAGCAATGCAGAGCACTCACTACAAATTAGATATAATTGAATAAATAATTACCAGCGTATACCAAGAACCCAAGCTGGAAGTCCAAACAGCAAACAAAGAAAAAACAGCTGGATAACCACGACTGTTCATAGGTTCATAGGCAGGTACTAGGCTATTGGCCCTAGGGCCTATACAAGCCTAGCCAAAAAGGTACCCTGGCTTTCGCCACCCAAGAAAATTATTTTCCTGTGCCCCTGTCAAGCAGAACCACAGAAGTGATCCCTGGGGTGAATTTGCTATTACCCATCCAATCATCAAGATTTTTCTTAAAGAGTGCTAATGAGGAGCTCTGTTTGACATAAATAGGTAGTCTGTTCCAGAGTATGGGAAGTCTCTGGGACAGGAATCTATCCCTCCAGCATGTTCTGTTTATTGTGGTGACAAGGTTTAGGTCCCTAGAACATGTAGCTCAGAGGGATTGGGATTTCTTTAAGTGGAGCATGTCCAACAGCTTTGGGTTTGACATAGCTTTGTATGTTAGGCAGAGATTGCCTCTGAGTAGGTGATATGCGACGGAGTAAAGCTGGAATATTTTGAGTCGGTCTGCGTAGGGCATCTGTTTGAGGCCAGTAATCCTCTTTTTGAGGTATTTCTGCGGCCTTTCCAGTTATTGTAGATGTCTTGTGAGGTACATACCAAAAGGGGCGTTGTACTCTATAATGGGTCTAATGAGTGATGAGTAGATAGGAACAATGACCTATTTTTTTCTGGATGAGAAACCTTTTGTGATGAGGTGTGCCATGTAGAAGGATTTCCTGACCACTGTGGCGATGTGATTATCAAAGGAGAGACTACTGTCCACCTGTGTCCCAAGGTCTCTTATCACACTTTCGGTGTTAAGTAGACTACCACCTATGTGGTAGTTCATGGGTACAGAGTTTTTACCAAAGGGGATGACAATGCACTTTTTGGCATTGAGCTTGAGACCATGGCTTTGACACCAGGCATCTGTCTCAGTGAGGCCCTTTTGTAGGATGTCCACATCATTAGGAGTTTCGATTATGGCTCCTAGTTTGCAGTCATCTGCGAATTTAGTTAGCCAAAGACCTTCTGTGTTGGCCTGTACTTCAGAGAAGTAGATACCAAACAGGAGAGGACCCAGGACTGAACCCTGTGGTACTCCACTTGTCACTGGTCTGAAGTCTGATTTGGAGTCTGCTACTTTCACAGTATGGGTTCTGTCAGTAAGCCAGTTGGCAACCCATCTTGTGACATAGGGATTTATACCTAGTTTAGTGACTTTATCTCTAATTTCAGAGTGGAGGATGGTGTTGAATGCCTTGGCGAGATCTAGATAGGCTGTGTCAACCACCTTACCCTCATCTATGGCTTTGGTGACTGCTTCAAAGAAGTCTATCAGGTTTAGGAGACATGATCTGCCATTTACAAACCTGAAGTGTGTGAGGTCCAGAGTTTGGAGATCTCCAATGTCTTTTTTTATGAGTTCCATGATGATATGTTCCATGGCCTTGCAGACCAGGCTCGTCAGGCTAATGGGATGGTAGTTCCTGGGGTCTATTGTGGCCCCTCCCTTGTGGAGTGGGATAACTGTTGCAGTGCGTCATTCAATGGGCACAAAGCCTAAGGTGAGGCTATGATTGAACGTGGTACTTAGGTGAGGTGCCAGTTCATTCTGTAGTTTGTGTAGAAGGCAGCCTGGAATGTTGTTAGGTCCCATGGATGCTGTGTTCTTGGTCTTGGAGAGTGAGGTTTTTACCTGTGCAGCCGTGATTACAGGAATTTTGCATTCTTCCGGTATAAAGATGGGCCCTTTAGGGGGTGAGAGGGGAGTAAAGTTAGCACTGAACCTGTCTGCCAGGATGTTGGCAATATCAATTGGTTCTGTATATTTAGTGTCATTGTGCTGTAACTCAGAGCAGATCTGAGTGTTGCCATTGAGATTCTTGACATAGCCATAGAATGCTTTGTGGTTGTCTTTAGAATCAGTGGCGATTTTGTTTTCATAACTAGCTTTGGAGGATTTTATGAGGGATCTCAGCTTCTTACTGGGGCTGACCAGGGAGTTCCTCCAATCGTGGAATTTTACTCTTTTTTGCAACAGTTTCTTTCTTCTGTTGTAGAGTTTGTTTATGGCAGAAGACCACCAGATTGGCTCCCTTTTTTTGGAGGAGAGCATCTTGGTTCTGTTAGGGATAGCATGATCCATGCACTCGTGTAAGTGCTTATAAAGTGCATTTGTGTAGGATTCAGCAGTTGTACCTCTATTCTCCATCTGCATGGGTGTCGTGAAGTTTGCCACTTCTGTCTTAAGAAGCATGAAGTTGGCTTTGGAGAAATTATTTATGGTTATTTTCCTAATGGGGGGTATGAGTGGGATGTGGATGTCTAGGGTGATTAGCTTGTGGTCGGATCTGACCAGCGCAGAGCTGACCTCTGGTGTGGAACACCAGTCGCCCATGTTGGTGATGACCAGGTCTAGGATATTGCTGCCCCTGGTGGGGGTGTGGATAAGTTGAGCCAAAGTGTTGGAAATGTTGACACAATTTTAATAAAATATACCATAAAAAAGATATTTTATTAAAATTGTGTCAACAGTCGTGGTTATCCAGCTGTTTTTTTGTTTGTAAGAATCAGATATACAGATTTATGCTTCACCAGTCGTGAGCACTAATTGATTTTAGTGTGATGAGTTAAAAGCAGGTATTTTAATAAATTGCATAGTTCTCTCCAACACATACCACGGAAATCATAACAGCATAAATTTACTAATTTGGGTGGCATAAACATTTGGTCAGTTGTCCAGTATCTTGGTTCTCTTGAAATGGCAATATGAGTGTGTGTGTGTGTGTGTGTGTGTGTGTGTGTGTGTGTGTGTGTGTGTGTGTGTGTGTGTGTGTGTGTGTGTGTGTGTGCCCGTGTGTGTGCGTGTGTGCGTGTGTGTGTGTGTGTGTGTGTGTGTGTGTGTGTGTGTGTGTGTGTGTGTGTGTGTGTGTGTGTGTGTGTGTGTGTGTGTGTGTCTGTATGCACATGTGCGACAGTGCTTATTTGTATGTGTGTGTGTGCTCACCTAATATGGAACATAAAACACCTTTCATGTATTATTAGAAAATTCTTTGTTTTAACATGTGAAATGTAGCTCCAAAACTAAAAGGCTGGAGTTTCTAAAGTCATAGTGACTCACATATGTGGCCCTCTTCAGGGAATGATAGAAGTGAAAGCACAAATCTTATACTCCCCATTGAGAGGGGTCCTTACTGTGGATTGATTGCCTGCTGGAGTTTGTATTTCCATTTGTTTTTCTCCCTGCCCATCACCGCTGCTATACATGTTCAGGGACTGGTTACAAAGCAGTGGAAAGGGTTTGTTCTTGGTGAATAATTACCTGAATCTGCAGCCTGCTATATGACTGGGTACTCTCCAGCATTGTGTTTCATGATGATTGTAATAGCAACACTTCAATATGAATGACTATAAAATTGCCACTGTCAAAATATTCGGTAAAAGCATTTCTTGTGGGAAAGAAGCTTCAGTATTTTTGAGTGACTTCCTCTTATACATAGTTCAGGCAAATTACACAGAAGATTCTTTCATGAGTTTCACAAACTGTTCAGTGATAAATTAAAAAAGGAAAATAAATAGTAAAATGCTCTTATTATCTGGATTGAAACACATCCCATAATTCAGCAATCTTAAGAAAGAACTGCATGGCTAAAGACTGCTTGCTTTTGACAACAGCAGCAGTTTGCACAGTAAAATACAAATGAATCATGTTAAAATGAAGACCTATTTTACATTTTTTGTTTCATCTAACTAGTTCAATACTAAATTGCATTTGGCAAAGAAGTATTATGATGTATTCCACTTCCTGGGAAAACTGCCTTTTGTTGGCTAACATGGAACATCATGTCAAGCAGGTCAACAAATACTGATAGGTGAAGGGAAGTTAGAGGGCAAAAGAGGAATACATGCACGCCCAGCAAAAATAAAATGAAAGCATGCGTGACAATGTCTTGAGACCATATGATAAAGGGTAAAAATACTCAACGAATCTCACCATCTTAGTAATGCGGTTTGCTGATGCTTTTGTGCTATAACTTTTGTATCTCAAGAATGCAGGCCCTTAGCACAAGCAGCACCTTAAATGGTGATTCAGGAGATAGAGAGAGATGTACTTCTGATAGATGGGTGGGGAGTTGACAATTCTTCTGAATGTGCCTTCACAGGTCTGAGGGTGGTGAAAATAAGTACATTCAGACAGGACATAGTGGCAGGAAATCTGTGATAAATGTGCATGATCAGATCTATTTCACATAGGCTAGAATGTAGAAACCCAAAACTTTGAGCCCAAAACAGTAGCACTGCAAAATGTCACCAGTGAAAGACAAACAACCAAAACACACTTTTTGTAGGAGGAAGAGAAAGCCCCCTGCACCTCTCCCGACCCCTTGTTATTATATATATATATATATATATATATATATATATATATATATATATATATATATATATATATATATACATACACACCAGGTCCGAGATTGTACTACAGGTGGAAAAGGGCAACCCCCCCTCTCTCTGTCTCTGTCTCTCTCTCTCTCTCTCTCTCTCTCTCTCTCTCTCTTTCTCTCTCTCTCTCTGCCTCTCTCTCTCTCTCTCTCTGTCTCTCTCTGTCTGTATCTTGTACCATGAACTCAAACAACCACCTACAGCCTCACTTCTATCTTTTGAGCTCGTCATTGTGAGTTTCAACATTCTAGCTGCTCAGCCATCTGAAATGGACTGGCATGACCATATAGGGTTGATGATATGTGAGCCACACTAACAAGACAGCTGAATATGTAACTTGCAATACGCGTACCTCACTGAAAGGACAATCCATCCATCCACAACCCCTTTTTCCCATTTTTGTGCATGAGTCAGGGTGTCACTTCAACAGTGACAATCATCTAGAGCCAAGGTTCACACCACCAGGTGGCTAGCCCTGCCAAAGTTGTTCTTCTACACTATACACTCACATACAAACTAACACCTATGACCAGTTTAGAGTGTCCAGTCCACCTGCTGCATGTCTTTGTAATGAGGGAGGACACCAGATCACCTAGAGAAAACCCACATGACCACAGGGAGAACATGCAAACTCTGCACAGAAGTCACCCCAGCCCAGAATCAAACCGGAGAACCTCTTGTTGTGAGGTGACAACACTATGTGCTGCACCACTCTGCCACCCACTGAAAGGACAGTGCAGACTGGAAAATCCCAGGCAATAAGCATCCCATCATAAGTAGATAGTATGGGTCTGAATGTAGAGATGATGGGGTCTGAATGGAGAGATGATGGGGTCTGAATGGAGAGATTATGGGGTCTGAATGTAGAGATGATGGGGTCTGAATGGAGAGATAATGAAATCAGCAGGAAAAAGAGAATAGTATTGATGGAACTGACGTCATCCTCAAGTCCTGGTGAGCACCTTCATGTGGTGGACCCTGTTTTCACAAAATTCAACAAGGCAACATTGATATATAGACGGTATCTTATATAGCATATATCATGGAGAGACGTAGGTTAAAAATAAAAAAGACAGTTGGATGCACAACTCCCAGGATAAAAAAAGTGCCCAATCCTGGTGTGCACACTGGTGCCAGGACTGGAAGAAAATTACAGTGTAGAATCCTCATGACACGGAAACATTCCTACAATGGGGTCAGGCCAGATTCACAGAAAGTATTGTCCCCCCCCCCCCATTGTAAAAGGAAGTAGTAGTCCACATAAAACACAAAAACTGACAGGTCAAATAAAGCAATAAAGATTTCAGAGTGGACTATTCAGGATAAGGAAGAAATTATGTATGGTTACTGTTATGCAAGAAGCCAGAATTTCCTGATAGAAGATATTCAGAAAGATTAAGAGAGAAATTAAAGGAAAGAAAAATGCTTGAAGAAGAAAAGTATCAAAAGCTTCAAATGCATATTTGCATTCATTAATACAACAGATCCATATAAAATAGTACACAAAGAAACGCTGGGAGCCTGGGAAAAGAAGCAACAGAACAAGAGTGGAAATGTAAACAACAAACTCCAGAGAATTTCGATGGATAGAAAGAAACGTGGCTATGGGAAAGAAAGATCTGATGTGGTGTAATATTTATGCAAAGCAGAAAGCCAAACTAATCAATACAAAAAAAGCAGCTCCGAAGATATTTGAACTGAAATATAGGCAACGGCACCCAGATATGGAAAATTTCACAATACAAAAAAAAAAGACACAAAGGGAACGCAGAACAGAAGATTAGTAAAGTAAAAGTTAATCAAATCATCATCATCTTCTTTTGGCTGTTCCCATTAGGGGTCGCCACAGTGGATCATCTGTTTCCATTTCTTCCTGTCCTCTGCATCCTGCTCTGTCACACCAACCACCTGCATGTCTTCTCTCACCACATCCATAAACCTTATCTTAGGCCTTCCTCTTTTCCTGTTACCTGGCAGCTTCATCCTTAGCATCTTTTCCCCAATATACTCAGCATCCCTCCTCAGCACATGTCCAAACCAACGTAATCTTGCCTCTCTGGCTTTGTCTCCAAACCTTCCAACCTGGGCTAAACCTCTTATATACTTATTCCTAATCCTGTCCATCCTCGTCACACCCAGTGCAAATCTTAACATCTTTAACTCTGCCACATCCAGCTCTAACTCCTGCCTTTTTGTCAGTGCCACTGTCTCCAACCCATATAACATAGCTGGTCTCACTACCCTCTTGTAGACTTTCCCTTTCACTCTTACTGGTACTCATCTGTCACAAATCACTCCTGACACTCTTCTCCACCCACTCCATGCTGCCTGCACTCTCTTCTTCACCTCCCTTCCACACTCACCATTACTCAGAACTATTGATCTCAAGTATTTAAACTCATCCACCTTTGCCACCTCTACTCCTTGCGTCCTCACCATTCCTCTATCCTCCCTCTCATTCACATACATATATTCTGTCTTAGTCCTGCTGATCTTTATTCCTCTTCTCTCTAGAGCATATCTCGATCTCTCCAGGGTCTACTCCACCTGTTCCCTACTCTCACTTTACAATGTCATCTGTAAACATCATAGTCCATAGGGACTCCTGTCTGATCTCGTCTGTCAACCTGTCCATCACCATTGCAAATAAGAAAGGGCTCAGAGCTGATCCTTGATGTAATCCCACCTCCAACTTAAACGTATCCGTCACTCCCACTGGAGACCTCACCGCTGTCACACTACCCTCGTATATATCCTGTAACACTCTTACATACTTCTCTGACACTCCCGGCTTCCTCATACAATACCACAACTCCTCTTTAGGCACCCTGTCATATGCTTTTTCTAAGTCTGCAAAAACACAGTGCAACTCCTTCTGACCTTCTCTGTACTTCTCCATCAACACTCTCAGAGGAAACATCGCATCTGTAGTGCTCTTACAAGGCATGAAACCATACTGCTGATCACTAATCATCACGTCCCTTCTTAACCTAGCTTCCACTACTCTTTCCCATAACTTCATGCTGTTACTGATCAATTTAATCCCTCTGTAGTTACTACAGCTCTGCACATCACCCTTATTCTTAAAAATAGGTACCAAAACACTTTTTCTCCATCCCTCAGGCATTGTCTCACTTTCCGAGATTTCATTAAACTATCTGGTTAGAAATTCCACTGCCATTTCACCTAAACACCTCCATGCTTCCACAGGTATGTCATCTGGAGCAACAGCTTTTCCATTCTTCATCCTCTTCATAGCTATCCTTACTTCCTCCTTGCTAATCCATTACACTTCATGATTCACTATTCCCACATCATCCAACCTTCTCTCCCTCTCATTCTCTTCATTCATCAACCCCTCAAAGTACTCTTTCCATCTGCTCAGCACACTCTCCTCGCTTGTGAATACATGTCCCTCATTATCCTTTATCACCTTTACCTGCTGCACATCTTTCCTAGCTTAGTCCCTCTGTCTAGCCAATAGGTACAGGTCCCTTTCTCCCTCCTTAGTGTCCAACCTTTCATACAACTCTTCATATGCCTTATCCTCAGCCTTCGCCACCTCTCTCTTTGCCACGCACCTCATCTCCTTATACGCCTGTCTACTTTCTTCATCTGTCTGACAATCCCACTTCTTCTTTGCCAACCTCTTTCTCTGTATACTCTTTTGCACTTCCTCATTCCATCACCATATCTCCTTGTCGTCCTTCCTCTGTCCAGATGTCATACCAAGCACCTTTCTAGATGTCTCCCATACTAGCTCTGCTGTAGTTACCCAGCTATTTGGTAACTCTTCACTGCCACCCAGTGCCTGTCTTAACTCTTCCCTGAACTCAGCCTCACAATTACCCTTTTTCACTTTCCACCATTTGATCCTTGGTGCTGCCCTTACACTCCTCCTCCTCTTCTTGATCACCAACGTCATCCTACAAACCACCATCCTATGCTGCCTAACTACACTTTCCCCGGTCACCACTTTACAGTCTCCAATCTCCTTCAAACTGGCCCTCCTATGTAAGATATAATCCACCTGTGTGCATCTTCCTCCACTCTTGTATGTCACCCTATACTCCTCCCTCTTGTTAAAATTCGTATTCACCACAGCCATGTCCATCCTTTTCACAAAATTCACTACCATCTGACCTTCTGCATTCCTTTGCTTAACACCATACCTACCCATCACTTCATCATCCCCTCTGTTCCCTTCATCAACATGCCCATTGAAATCTGCTCCAATCACCACTCTCTCACCCTTGGGTACAGTCATCACCACTTCATCCAACTCACTCCAAAATTTTTCTTTCTCATCCATCGCACACCCAACTTGTGGAGCATATGCACTAACAACATTCATCATTACACTATCAATTTCCAGCTTCATAAACATCACTCTATCTGACACTCTTTTCACCTCCAAAACACTCTTAGCATACTGTTCCTTCAGGATAACTCCTATGCCATTTCTCCTCCCATCCACACCATGATAAAACAATTTGAACTCACCTCCAATACACCTAGCTTTACTCCCCTTCTATCTGGTCTCTTGCACACACAATATACCAACCTTCCTTCTGTCCATCATATTGGCTAGCTCTCTCCCTATACCAGTCATACTGCCAACATTCAAAGTTCCAACTCTCACTACCACAGTCCTAGCCTTTCTCCTCTCTTCCTGCCTTTGGCCATGGCTTCCCCCTCTTCTCCTCCTTTGGCCAACAGTAGCCCAATTTCCGCCAGCACCATGTTGGCTAACAGTACTGGTGGTGGTTGTTGTTAACCCAGGCCTTAAATGATCTGGTATGTAAATATTTACTGCTGTCCTCATGAATTATTTGGCGAAGTTTTACGCCCGATGCTCTTCCAGACGCAACCCTCCCCATTTATCCAGGCTTGGGACTGGCACAAAGAAATGCACTGGCTTGTGCAAATGGAAAATGAAATTATAGATTACCTGTTCAGTGAAGGATTTAATGTAGAAAATCCAACTTGGGTGATGTCACAGGATGATGGAACATGGAGTCCCCAAACTAAAGAGAAACGGGTAGAATGGGAAGTACCTAATCGCTTGCCACATGATGATTCTCTAGAGCTTTCAGTAGGAAACCTGTATAAAAGTTTAGTTGGAGTTGCAAAGCAAAGGAAGGAGCAGGAAACAGTGGCAACTCTGATGCAGGCAATGTTGTGTAATGATGGGCCAGTGAGTACCCATATAAAGGATCAGCAGATGACACAGGATGCCGCTGAAGAGGACACGTCACAGGAAGACATTCTGGAACTTTCTATGGAATGCCCATAGGAAACAGCAAATAATGTGCCCTTAGTTTAGAAGAAAATGATCTAAGGGAAGGGTAGCTTGATTTAATACAGATGGATAGACATACTAAGATCAATGAAAGAAATAGATTACAGAAAGTAAATAAGACCCAAAATGTTAGAAGTTTGTAAAACAGATGAACACAGTTATCATGACTAATAACAAAACTTCATGTGATATAAAAGAAGTAAATAGGATATACTGCTGTGCAGCCAATTTAATAATAGGTAAAATCTTACCACAAAAACACAGAACAATAAAGGATAGGAAGGGAAGAAAGAAAATGCCATCATGGAAGGCATCAAAAAGAGAAAACTATAAATATGACAAAAAGTGTCATTTTAGAATATAGAAGAGGGAACAGATCAACAAAAATACTTAGAAAGATAGACATGATAAAAGCAATGTACAGTATCAGAACAGACCAGGATCTATCATACTTTATTGTAAATATTAAACTAAAGATATCAGCACAGGCAGATAAATGTAGAACATATACAGATAAATATAAAGGAAAAATACAAAATTAGCAGTTCATTGATGACCCCAAAGTTTTATAGAGAATTGGGAAATAAAGCAAAAGGAATAAAAACACCACAAGAAAAAAAATAAATAAATAAAAAATAAAAAAGCAGAAGAAAGAGTCCCAATTTGGAGAAATATCTATGAAGACCCTGTGGAACATAAAGATGCCGAATGGTTAGACAAAGTAAAAGACAAGAATGCTGAATGGTTAGATGAAGTAAAAGAAACAATAAGAAGTTCAAATAAACAGAATATGAAATGGAATGAAGTAACAGCCAGAGATATTGAAACAAAATTTGAAAAGCTTCTAACTGGAAAACTCCAAGCCCAGATGCAGTTCTTAACTTCTGACTAAAAGTATTAACATCTTTACATGAAGATTTTGTCCTGAGTAAGAACTACTTATATCCACATCCTGAACAGACAACAACCTGGTTAACAACATGAAAAGGGATACTCCTCCTTAAGAGTGAATCTGCAAGCTATCCTAAAAACTATAGATCAATAACTTTCCTTCCGATGATGTATAAACTACATACTGGAATTGATGCCAACAGAGTTTATAGTCATGTAGGAGAAAACTCAGTCATGGCAATATAACAAAAGGGTAATAAAAGAAAGTCATGTGGAACAAAGGATCATTTGTTGTTAAATAAAGTCATAATGAAGAATTGTAAAAAGGGAAAGAATCTAAGTATGACCTGGATAGATTACAAAAAGCATTTAACAGCAACCCACATTTATGTATAAAGGAGTGCTCACAGACGTATGAAATACTTCCTACGTTGTTCAGTTTACATTACAGTTCATAGGTTCATAGGTTCATACTAGGCTATCTGCCCTGGGGCAATTATAAGCCCAGCCCGATTCTGTATGGCTTATGCCACCCCTTAATTTGAGTACACTGTGCCCTTTTTAAGGTTTAGTTTACTGTACGGGAGTAATCCCTGGACAAACCTCGATCCCCATCCACTTATCGAGATTCTTCTTGAAGAGATTCAGTGAGGTGCTCTGCCTCACATGAACTGGAATTCTATTCCAGCCTCTGGGTTATGAACCTGTCCCTCCAGCAAGTTCTATTTATTTCTGTGCTGAGGTTCAAGTCCCTTGGCGTGTGGCTTTAAGGGATTTAGATTGAGGTACTGAGGTGGAGCATGTCCATTAATTCTGGATTTGACATAGCTTTGTATGTCGCATAGATCGCGGTATGCAACTAAGTAGAGCTTTTTTTTTTAACCCGAGCAGCTTTTGGCATCTGTTTGAGACCCTTGATCCTCTTGGTGCGATACTTTTGGGGTCTTTCTAATTCCTGCAGGTGTCGGTAGTACATCCCAAGGCATTGTATTCTATGATGGGCCTGATGAGGGACCTCTAGATCTAGATGTGAAACCCTTCGTGATGAGGTGGGCTATGTAGAAGGTCTTTCTAACCACTTTGGCAATGTGGTTTCAAAGGAGAGATTGCTATCAACTTGGGTCCCCAGGTCCCTAATAACTTTTACTTAATGGGTTTCCGCTATGTGGTAATTTGTGGGCACATTGTTTTTGCCAAAGGGTATGACTATACATTTTTTGCAAACCATGGCACTGGCACCAGTTATCTGTCTCTGTGAGACCCTTTGAAGGATATTTGTGTCAGCTGGAGAGTTGATTATGGCGCCCAGTTTGCAGTTGGTGAGCCATAGTCCTCCCACATTGCCTGTACCTCGGAAAGTATGCCGAACAAGAGTGGTCCCAGGACAGAACCCTGTGGGATGCCACTGGTTTCGAGTCTGACATGGCTCCAGCAACTCTACTCTGTGGGTTCTGTCTTTGAGCCAGTTTGCGACCCATCTTGTGACATAGGGGTTTATATTTAAGCTGGATAGCTTATCTATGATGCCAGTGGGGTATTGTGTCAAATGCATTTGCAAGGTCCAGATAGGCTGTGTGGACTACCTTCCCGTCATCTATGGCTTTGGTGACTCAAAGAAAAAGAAGTCAACCAGGTTCAAAGGCAGGAAAGCTTGAATCTGCCCGAACTGGGGGTAGGATCTAGTGTCTGTGGGTCCCTAATCTCTTTGTTTTGTTGCTCCCATGATGATCCCTCCATAGCCTTGCAGAGAAAAGCTAGTCAGGCTTATGGGGGTCGATTTTCAGGGTCGTCGTGGCTCCACCTTTGTGGAGTGGGACCACTGTTGCTCCATTCTGTGGGCACATATCTTGCAGTAAGGCTGAGATTGTATAGCTGTTTTATTTGAGGGATTAGTTCCTCTTGTAGTTCATGTAGGACACAACCTGGGATGCCATCTGGTCCCATGGAAGCAGTGTTTTTGCTTTGGAGAGGGCAGCCTTCACCTGAGCATCTGAGATAAGTTTGCACTGAACCTGTCTGCCAGGGATGTCTATGGGTGGTATATTTTATGTCGTTTAGAATCAACTCAGAACAAGTGTGGGTAGTTGTCTTCCAGGTTTTAAATGATTTTCTTTGAAACTGAATGATTGTTTTTTCTGTCCCTGTGCAGTTTTTCTTTTCTCTGGAGGGCCTTGATTTTTTTATTTTTTTAATTGTCTTTGCTAGTACTGATCAGAGATGATGCATTCCTATTAGGTTTTAGCCTCCCACTGTAGTAGTCATCTTTATCTGTTGTACAGTTTATTTATGGTAGGGGTCCACCAGACTGACTGCATTTGGATGATTGGGTCTTGGTTTTGTTTGGGATAGTGTCCATTCATAGATGAGAATGTCGATAGAGAGAATTATATAGGATTCTCTTCAGTAGTTTGGGTATTTCCACTGGCCCTGGGGGCTTGAAAAGTGATCAGACTCGCTTTGAAAAAGGAGTTAAGAATGGTTGAAGTTTTTTCTGGGTGGTTTTCTGGGCTCTTGTGGGTCGGATGATGGGACATCGGAAATTTAATATGGTCTGATCTTTACTTTGGAATTAGGATTAGGTTAAGGTGTGGAGGTCCCCATGTGGGTAAGGTAATGATCAGGTCTATCTTCCCTCTTGTGTGAGTGACTAGTTGTTCCATAGCATTTAGCATTATAATTTCCAATAAATCTTGGGCTTAAGGTGCTGGGGCTTGGCTAGTGTTCCCCAGTCAATGTTTGGTCAGTAGTTGAACCCAATATATATAATGGTGAGAGAGATCTTCATGTTCTCAATGTTTCAGGAAAAAGCCAATGACTTTTAAGGACTTTAAGAGGGTGGTCTGTAGGATGCTATAAACTGAAAAGCAGTCTTGCCCACTGTTAGTTGCACATGGATGGTCTCCGATACTTCGTGCAATGCCACTAACACTGGCAAACCACTTTGCAATTAAGCCATGACAAAGGGAAAATTAGTATCCCAGGGATAAAAATTCAAGGGTGGATATTCTAGGGTGATTCTTTGTCACCATTATTGTTTTGTCTTGCCCTTAACCCATTAAGCTGTGTACATAACAGATTAAGCCTTGGTTGCAATTTGACTCCCAGAGAACAAACTTGCTTAAAGATTTCTTACCTACTTTTTGTGGATGACGTAAAACTGTATTGTTCATTGGATGAGGAGTTGAAAGCACAACTGCAAGTTGCTAAAGCTTCTCAGATTATTTAAGAATGACATTTGGTCTTGAAAGATGTGCAAAAGCAATGTTTAACGTGGGAAAGTTGCAGTACCAAGAAAATATCAGTCTGGGATAGAACTGAGCTATAAAGGAACTTGAGCAGATAGGAGTATATAAATATTTGGGAATTGATGAAGGATTGCCAAAAAAGATGAACAAATGTGAATAAAACTCAGTAAGAAATACTTCAGAAGGCTAAAACTAATACTGAAATAGTTTTGACATCTAGGAATAAATGTCCAGGCTATAAAACAATTTGCTCTTCCTGTTTTAAATTACAGTTTTGATGTGATTGAGTGGTCCCAAAAATGATTGGACCAGTTGGACAGAAAAACAAGAAAAATGCTTCACGCTTATCAAATGATATATAAAAATAAGCGTATACCAAGATTATATATTCCACACTCGGAAGGAGGTCTGGACTTCCTCAAAATTGATTACGTGTATAGATCTGCAGTCGTGGGACTGCACACATATCTGCTGACCTCATCAGATCCAAACATAGTGAAAGTTTTAAAACATGAGGAGAGGAAGTCTAAGATGACCTTTGTGCTTAGTTTAGCAGAGGCATTCAGATGACAAGTAGGAACAGAAATCAAAACAGAAGGAGACAAAAACCAGACAGCAACTGAGTGTGCCAAAAAAACAAACAAAAGAATACAAGGAGAAGGATCAGATAAAAAGGAAAGGAATGTGGAAAAGCCATAAATATAGAGGCAAGTATGGAGCTCACCTGGAACAACCTCCTGTTGGTCAGGATTTGATACAGGAATGTTTAAAGAGAGGTGGGGTGATACCAAAGGATGGAAGGTTAATAATGGCAGCCCAGGATAGTGAACTATGTGCACATTGGTTTACAAAGTCCCTTGAACATGTGGGAGAAACAGAAACATGTAAGTTCTCTAAAAAAGAATTGGAAAAAGTTGCATACTTTATTGTTGGATATGATACACTAACGAAAGAGGACCTGTACATGGAAAAGTACAATAATACAGCAAGATTGTTGCACTGGGGATTATGCAAACACTACAATATAGAAACGGCTGAGACGCATTAGACACATGAACCACAAAGCATTATAGAGAATAATAAAATGTATATCACATGGGATCACCCATTACCAATAATTCAAAAAATAGATGCAAAAACCACAAATATAGTAGTCCATGAAAAAAAGACAAAATTAACAATGATCACTGAAATTGCTACACCAAATGCTTACAGTATCCTACATACAGAGAGACACGCAAAGTTATAAAATATCATGATTTGCAGACAGAAATGAGAGCAATGTGGAAGAAAGATAACCAGTCAGTTCCAATAGTAGTAGGAGCAACGGGTCTAATAAAAAAAAAGAATCTACAGTAGCATTTATATATGCTATGAGTATATGTAGCTCCATATGAACTGCAGAAGGGGTCTGTTCTGTGCTTATTATTCACATTCTAGTCCTGCAAAGCCATATTACTGACTGTTCAAAACTGGCCAGATAATAAGAGCATGTGGTACTTTCATCCACAGAAAGCCTATCACCCCCACCAGCAGTTGTAGCTACATTTTTGACTGGGTACTCCCCTTGTTGTTATGAATAAATAAATTACATGCATTTTATTGGTAGCTTTGGCTGAACCACATCAAATTGTATACAGATCACTAGCGTCATACCATAAAATCCAGCCACGTGTAGCACTATTTAAATCGAACATTATTTATGAGAACATTAGAAATATTAACCAGTTTACTATCAAAATTTCAAACCAAACTCCATTGACTGCAGTTTGTTCGAACACGGAAATTCGAACACAGCAATGTCAAACATCAAGCGCTTATCTTGACCTGTGCTAAAACCCATTCCTAGTTTGGATTTTGATGTTTGACATTGCCTTTTTCGAATTTCCGTGTTCGAACAAAGTGCAGTCGACGGAGTTCGGTTAGAAATTTTGATAGTAAACCTATTAACCACCTAATAACACATGCTAAGTCAATATGCAGTCTCTGCAGAAATAAAAGTTATCTCAATCATTCCATGCCTGTTGCTTTTGAAGAATAATTTGCTTATGCTACATTAAAAATTGGCATGCTAGTGCTGTTGGCATATTTTCTGAACTAGATCAACTGTGTAACAGGAAATGTCTGGCAAACAATGACAACCATTTCACAGTTACTAAGCATGGAGCCCAGCACAAATTCCCAATTGGTTAAATGCCTTGTTGAATGTCACATGGAGAGTAAATGAAGGGGGAAAGAATCAAACCCTGCACCTTTTCCAAAAAGCAGCTCATTAACAAGCTAGAGCTTTAGTCCTCTGCACTACCAGACTAACAGCTTGTAACTAAATGCAGAAATCCTCTACAGTCTCATCTTATAGAGAAGACTGTACCACAGTAATATGCAACAATGACTACATGAGGGATGTTAAAAACCAGAGCATTCTGATCATCACTCTGAATAATGCAGATTATATGACCTGACAAATGTAAAACCATTTGCATTTGCTGGAGGCTCTAAAGAATGTACTACTACTACAAAAACATATTACTAAAATGCAACATGTTTAGAATATATTACACAATCTAGGCCTGTTAATGAATTCTTTCATTCTTTAGTGCAATGAATAAAATAAACAATCACAGACAAAATAAATGCTGCAGCAGTAGTTTTTGTTCAACAGCTCGCAAGTCATACACAAGTCAGAAATATTACCGCTTGCAGGACACCAACATCTAATTTTTGACCTCCCTGTATCTTCTCTGTCAGCCTATTAGACTACTCTAAATCACTTAAAAATTTAACAAAACAGGATCAAGATCTATTTTGTGTTTTTACTTAAGAATTTGGGCATGACACTAGGATTAGGGCTCTTACCCCTGTATCTTAGGTAGAGGGTTTGATTTTGAGCAAGACCCATAACTAAGTGGGGCATTTCACATAGACACACACACACACACACACACACACACACACACACACACACACACACACACACACACACACACACACAGAGTCCTATCTGATGTGTCTCACTTTGTTTAACTCCAAATGCTGCATACACTCTTCTGTGGACCATTGCTGAATGCTGCACTTCCAAAACACCTGCCATTACTGTAAAACTCTCTGGTAAGCCAAGATCCAATGATAAACACCTGCCCTTACAGTACAATGCTGTGCTATAGCAAATCTAAACACGTACTTTTTTGCTGTACTCTCAAGGCCATCTCTGTGTACACTCTTGCTCCTGTTTTATTGACTTAGAGCAGGAAGCATTAGGATGTGGACATGGACAAAGTAAGAAACTTTTCATTTTTTTAATTCTTAAACTGATAGTTATGTAGTTGCAGGAAAACTTTTAATTTTTTTTTTAATTTTTAAAGCACATTATACAGTAGTTCAGCAAAGTAAGAATATTTTTCTTTTTCATTAAATGAAATGTTGTGGCATGGCCCCCTGCCAGCACAGGACCCTAAGCACCGGCCTAGGTCACCTAGTGCTGAATCTGGGCAGACAGGGCTCGTTTCTTGCATGCTGTGTGTCTGCTGCAAAGTATTCCCTTCAGTTTAGGTGTAGTGAGTGCAAATGATTGTCTGTCTTGTGTGTGTCTGATAAAACATCATTCCATAGCAAGCTTCCTACTGCTGATTAATACACTGGCAAAATTCCAAGCTGCCAAACCACATGAATGCTGCTGCGACAACCATATAATTCAGTAACCTCTGGCTCATTAACCTCTGATTTGTAGCTTATAGCCTACCCTGCATCTATGTAGTGTCACCACACTCTCACAATCTTTTTTTCTTACTCTCTCCCATTACAAAACACCTTCTATAAATAGACAGCTAACAAAACAAGTACAGATTGTTAATATTAAGACTCTTTTCTTTTTAGGTCTCTCCTTCTATATCACACATCAGAGCTCACATCACAATAACTATAACCCAGCTACAACATCTTGCAAATGATAGCTTGAGCACATGTTCTTGCAACACATACATGTGCTTATCATATTATAAACAAATGAGACAGAATGCAGTTTTTGTAGGAAGGCCAAGCCTTCCTGCACTCCCCACATGAGGTGTTCATCCATGCATCCTCTTACCTTGTTTTTCACACTCCAAGGATACTGCACTCTGGAGATCACTGCTATACAATGTAACACCTTTCTTGCACTTTTTCAGGAGGCAGCAAGATCAGATCACCCTCAAAATGCTAATACGCAAAGCATGGGCCAGTGGCATAGAGGGATAAAGCCCTGACTATGGTCAAGGTCACCCATGTGTGAATAGTGGCTTGGGCACTTGACAGTGCAAGTAGGGAGGATGACTGTGCCCATCATGAAGTGGAGAGAGGTATACATATGGTACACATACTCAGGGCACACTCAAGCAGTCTGGTTTTCCCTGGTGGAGACTATGGAAGCAACTGCGCAGTGCTGTCTGATGTTGGGAAGGGCATCCTGCTGATGTCAACCCCTTGAGGAAGTGAGAGCCAGTTTGGTGCTGGCATCCACTGTATATTCTGCCCTCAGGATGTTACTGGGCATGTCTAAGGTGGAAGGAGAATTAGGAAAAAAACACTCCTTGGCATCTATGTAACACTGACCCAGGTTTCTCAATCTCCTCACTGTCCATGGATGTGGGCTGGGATTATCCTGGGGTAGGTTGTTAGACCAGGGGCATAAGGAGGGGAACTGGGAGCAGATATTGGTTAGCTGTGGGAATCATGAAAGTGAAAAAAAAAATACCATGCAAATAAGCACTACAGTCTTGCTCCAGTGTGAAGCAATTGATATCACATGGGCAATTGCTGTCTTGATTTATTGTACTTGAACAAATGTGACTCAGCTCTATGTAATCTAAACAAGTTTCAAGTGTCTGTAAGACAACCTTCTCACTTGTTTAGCATTTACCTACTGATATAACTTGCCTAACCAAGCTGTTTTTGTTTGGTCACTTATTTAGTATTTGATAACAGGGTAGGTGGACTGGTCCAGAGACCCTTTTCAGCCATGACAAATGTGCAAAGGCATAAACAGTGACTACAGTACTATATTACAGAGATTTACAGTTTACACAGGCAGACATGTACTTAGACTTAGACTACAAGCTTACATAGGTTGCGATTACTTTAGAATACATATTACTATGAATTAAAGTTTGATAAATGCATGATTAACATAATAGGCTACTTATTCCTGAAGTATAAAATTTGCCAACATTTTACTATGCCTCTTCTCCAGTAATATTTAAAGTCGACACTACAACAAAACAGCGACTTTATTCTTAAATTTACATCTGTATTACTTATTTACATTTTAATTATGCAAGTCTAGCAGCTTTTATATGTAGATGTGAAGCTACTAACAACTGTGTATTTGTATTACAGGATGTAGACTGAATATTGCATCACATAGTCCGTACTTACTCATTCGTCATTTAGAAAATACTAGTTTTTTAAAAGCAAATAGTTTATTTTCTCTGATTTTTTGTTTATGAAGTTACAGTAAGAATAACTATATAGTGATGGGTACAGCACAGGGGGTGGGGGGGAATGATGAAGGGCTTGCATCCATATAAAAAGAAATACTGCCAGTAATTCACTGCTTGCTTGACTAATAGCAGATTGCAAGCAGGTGCTTTAATAAATCGTGCTGTGAAGCCCAGCTTACTGAAAGTGAGCCCTGTGACCTTGTATTTACCTGGCTTATGGACTTTCATAAATGTCCTGCGTTGTACTATTATGTCCTTAGGCTTCCTCAGTGTCCCCCTGTAGTTTTGTGAGCCAATAATGTGATTCCTGAAACTCTGAGGAATTAAATATTATCAGGACGGAATACATACTCGGTCAAAATAACCCCATCTCTGAATATTCTCCTTCTCTGGGGTACAGCAATTTCACAGTTACAAAGTAGTGGGGATGTTGGAGAGCTTTCCCCCTGCAAAATAATGTTTTAATGGGTAGCAACAAGTGTTTTTTTACTTTGCTGCTTTGTCTGCAGAATCTCACTTAATTTTTTTGAGTTTCACAACTGCCACTGTCTTGGCCCATGATGTAACATCTCCTTCAGACAAGCCTTCCTACTGAGTTATCATATAAATAAATATTCATGTCATCTGTACATATGTTATACAACGGTGTCTTATTACCCAGGATATTAGTGTTATTTTAAATGTTGCTACCAATTCTTAGGTACAAGGCTGTTTTTTTTTTAAAGAGTAAAGCAGCTCATATATTGTAAAAAGCATCTGTATTATTCCATTAGCAGCTGGTATTCTGACTTAATTGCACTGACTTAAAAAACTGGACAAGTAATGCCAGCAAATTCTTGCATACACATTTTATGGAATAAATATATGAAAATAAATGGTGTAAACTCAACAGAGTGTCTAGAATTAGATGTAACTGAGGCAACACTTGTGTAACAGCTGACCAATTATTTATTTATTTATTGACATTTGTTAACCGGGTTTGTCCAACTGGGCTAGTGGCCCATTTTCAGTCGTGGCCCGAGGAAAAAAGCTCCAGTAGTACATTTTAAACAAGTACAATTTTAAACAATATTGATATAATAGCAGTTACAGCAAAAAGATTCACATATGTTGGGTTACATACATAAAGTTAAAGTTGCATTAAAAAGAAGCTAAGTAATAATTTTACATTGATATAGTTCAATAGGTCAACAATAAAAAAATTTGTTTGTATAAAATTATGCAAATGCATAGTAGACACATTGGAGAAAGAGGTGTAATGAGGTACTAAGTATGGTCCTTTTGAAGGTACATAAAGGGAAGGAAGACTAGGTAGGGTCATGGCAAGGGCAGGTTCTGGAATTGAGAAAATAAACTTTTAATTCATTTTTAAAGTGTGAGGTGTGGGAGACTGAACATAAATCAAGGGGAAGTTTGTTCCAAGCATGGACAAGGGAGTGTCTGTAGAGTAGTTTGCCTACTGACCTTTTTGGGTGGTAGATATCAAGTAATTGTTAGTTAGAAATACAGAGGGTCCGGGATGGGATGTTAATGGAGACTAAGGAAGATAGAGATGGACAGATGGAGGGTTTATAAAGAATAGAGTGTAGCATATGAAATTGATAAGATAGCAGAAATTGGGGAAGTTCAAGCCATTGAAGAGAGTTTAAAGAAATGCAGTGGTGTGAGTTGTACGGGGAGTTAGTAATGAATCTAGCTATTTTATGGTAAGTCTGTTGGAGTTTGTTTAGAGTGGATGCCTGGATATTGGTAAGAACTGGGGTGGCGTATAAGAGGGATGGGAGGAGGAGTGCCTGGCCCAGGGTAAGTCTAGATTCAGGGGTTAGGAATTTTTTGTTCCAATATAGCACACCTAGTTGTTTCTGAATTAGAACCTTTGGAACTTAAAAACTGTACAAAGTTCACAAGAATTTCTAAAGAAATGTTAAAATTTTATTAGCATTTCATTGCTAGTATAGCTGGCAGTATTACTGCTTCTATGAATAATCTGGAAACTCCTTTTTGATTAATTGAACTGGCTGGAGTTTTACTGCGTGCAGATGGAGGTTTGGCAATCAATGTTAGGTCTGCAGGATATAGCGTGCCAGATATTTTCATGGAGCATTTCCTGGAAGGACTACGATACTGAAGCAGTTGTAAAAATGTTACATTAGAACAGATAAGGCTAGCATTTGACAGCAATAAAAATCATGTAGAATAACATTTATAGTACACTTACTCTGTTCACAGTGAGGTCCAGTGAATCCTTTCATGCACTGACAAATGTAAAAGAACCAGTGGTCTGTACATAAATCATTATTCATACAGGTACTGTTGTGGCACATAGGTTCTAAACGTGAACACCTGTGAAATGCATATTAGACTTTAACAACTTAAATCAAATGATTACAATGAAAAATATTATGCTGCAGTATACACTGAGGAAACATTTGTACTGTTAAACATCATGTAATTTCATATTCTGGTAAAGGCATGGGTTACCTGTTTTTGGTGACTGTGTGCATACATACGTATAAAAGGTAACTAATACAATATCTCCTTATGTTTTCTAATTTGTTTGCAACATGCTTGGTAAGAAACATTTCCTAATGCTTGTTATTAGGATGAGATCAGTCAAAAAACATTATTCATTTGAATGAAATCAGAACCTTTCATAAAGTACGCAAAAAGTAGAATTCTGCTACTAACTTGTGCAAAGTGAAACAGATTCATGAAACACAAAGCTATATAGTCAGCAGCAGACTGTTTCATTCACTAACTACTGCATAAGCTGCAAGGCAGATTTTCACGAATTAGGCAGCTTCTGTTCCTCTAAGTTTACATTTTAATAGCTGCACCATGCATTTCTTACTGTACTGAAATATATATATTTGCATCCTTGTACCCACAGAAAAATTAATTCAGATGCAACTCACAACCCAGGATCATCCCAGCTTTTTCATCAGCTTTACCTCCTAACCTCCTAGTGCAAGAATTCTGGACAAGGACAGATATAAGGGGGAGGTGAGGGTAAAGGTGCAAAATCTGAGACAGATTTTAAATACTGCTTTAACTAACTTAGATGCTAGAATAATAGCTTTTGCATTCGTATGCATTTTTCTGAAGGATATGAAGTCTGAAACTCAAATGTCTATCATTATTTAGCAATGTCAGCAAACAACTCATTTTATGAGGAACAGACCAAAAATATGAGGCAAAAATCTAGACTATTGAGAAGTATGGACTTTTTCCATAAATTAAACAGAAAACACACAGGAAAGTACATAGAATAACTTGAAATACATTATTTACTTGATGTATAGTTTACAACACTTTGCACTGGTTTGTAGACTGCAACAACAGCAAGACAGAACATATAACATAAATTATGTTTTATTTGGAAAATCCTCCACTCCCCTTTAAGGGTGTTACATTCCCATACCCCTTCATCAATTATAAAATCAGTGTGATATCGCCATACAGTGGAGCAAATGAAAATAACTGACATTTGGCAAAACCCAAGTATTTTCCTTTTTCTGTTATGTGTCAGAATTGGAAAGGAAGAACAGGAGCTTTAAAATATGTGAAATGAGTACTTACACTTTGAATCCTTCTGTAAATACTAATCTATTGCAAAACCACCAGTTATTGTAGTGCCCACATTCTGCCTTTCAGTGGTCATTTTGGGATTAGTGCTTCTGTTTTCTCCTGGTGTGAGAAGGAGTGCAGTTATATTATTTCCTGGAGACTGCTGATCACCAGAAAGTTAATAACTGCTTTATAGGTGACAGCTTAGAATCTTTGCTTATATTCTGATCCTGGTGAGAATAGGAGCAGAGTGCATTGATTCCTGACTCTTTCTGGTTGGAGAGTGAGTGTCTGTGCTTAACATACCTGATTGGTCTGGTTGCTATTCGAGGTATCTACCAGAAAAAGGATACAAGCCTATAGACCCTTGCATCATCTGGGACAAGACTGTGGATCACCAAACAGGCCATGGGATTGGTGCCAAAACTAGCTAATTTTAGCTAGAACTAGCCAGTTTTTTTTAGTTGGAGCACTCAAAACTGTTTCCTTGAGCTCAGCACTTGCTCAGAACTCATTGTAAGCACTAAATAAACTACAAATTACTACAGCACTCGACATTCATCACTTGTCAAGAGGAAAACAGTTCTTAGTACTTAAATTAATAAATACCTGTCCAGGCATGTCCATGGATCAGCTCCCGGTGTTTTCTCCTGTCCACCTGATGAATTTGGGCATCTTGGGGCAATGTAGCAATTGCCTCATGTACACTGACAACCATCTCCTCCTACCACCCAACACTACAACCTGTGAGAGATGCACTTATATAGTCAAACTGGAAGTCAAGCTCTCTCCAACCAAGACTGGACTAGACAGTCAAGAGGAGAAGGTTAACTCCTGCACCACACCACACTCAACACATAGTCCTTCAAAGCTCACACATAGAAACACAAAGCACACACCCACATTCATGGAGGCTCTCAATAAAAATCTGCCCAAGCAACAGAGACCTCCCAAGCTGAAATGCAGACAGCCACCACCCCCAACACTACCCAAATGACACATAGCCCACAAAATCAGTGTGCCACTCAACCTCAACCCATAAGGCAAAACAACGTACCCAGCACACTAGTCATAGGTGACTCTATAGTCAGGCACACTGATGTCACACTCACCAGGCTAAACAAGGAGAAAGTTACTGTCAGCTGCCTATTGGGTGGCAGGATCTGCCACATAATGCATGCACTCAGGTTACTCTACAACAAGTACAAATATGACTCTCTCATTGTCCATGTTGGTGTGAATGACCTGAGATGTACCTCCCTGGACTACATGAAAAGAGACATGGAAGAGCTCTCGGATCTTGTAGCTCAGGCAAGTATGACCCTACCCCTGAGCAGCATCCTGCCATCACCCAGAATGATACCACAGTACAAGGACAAAATGATTGACTTCAACAATTGGCTAAGCTTCTGGTGTCATTCTAAGGGGATCCAGTATCTGCCTGGGACGACATGGTCAACAGACTATGATGCTTTGCCAGAGATGGCCTGCACCTGTCACCCCTGGAATTCTGGATACTGGCTAAGACTCTTGCCACCCCTATAGTGTCTTTTTTAGGCAAGGTTCAAATGCTAAATTCACCACCATAGCAGGTACAAACAAGCAAACTCTGAGGGTAGTGCTACTCAGTGTTAGAAGTCTAAATCTCAAAATGCACTCACTCAAGGCACTCCCTAAAATGGAGAAGATCGACATCTGTGCAGTGACAGAGGCCTGGATCAAGGCTCCAGAGATCACCCCTGCATTATCAGGCTATAATTCATACCACACCTTTCGGCCACCTAACCTGGACTGAATCACTAAAGGCGGAGGCATGTCCATATTCATTAAGGATATCCACACCTCCAGGCTAGTTGCTCAACATAATGCATCCAAAAATATCCAAGTGCCACTAACACTGAGCAAGACTGCAATCCAGGTTGTAGCTTGTTACAGATCCCCCACCATGCCCCAGGATTCCCACTCTTCATTTCTTAAGATACTGGAAAATATTAAGGTGCAACCCAATACATTAATTATGGGCGATTTCAACAACCCCACCATCATCTGGGAAAACTACTCATGTACCAACTCATTCGCTCAATGTTTTCTGGAATTCATAAATTCCAACACCTTGGATCAGCTTGTCCACACCCCCACCAGGGACAGCAATATCCTTGACCTGGTCAGTACCAATATGGGTAACTGGTGTTCCATGCCAGAGGTCAACTCCTTGCCAGTCAGATCCAACGACAAGCCAATCACCCCAGACATCCATATCCCACCCCACCCCCATTAAGGAAACCACCATCAAAAACTACTCCAAAGCCAACTTCATGCTTCTTAAGACAGAAGTGGCAAACTTCACAACACCCATGCAGACGGAAAATAGAGGTACAACTGCTGAATCTTACACAAATGCACTGTATAAGCACATACACGAGTGCATGGATATTGCCATCTCCAACAGAACCAAGATGCTATCCTCCAAAAAAAGGAAGCCAATCTGGAGGTTCCCTGCCATAAACAAACTCTACAACAGAAGGAAGAAGCTGTTGCAAAAAAGAGTAACATCCCAAGATTGGAGGAACTCCCTGGTCAGCCTCAGCAAGAAGCTGAGATCCCTCATAAAATCCTCCAAACCCAGTTATGAAAATAAAATCGCTACTAATTCCAAAGACAACTACAAAGCATTCTACAGCTATGTCAAGAATCTTAATGGCAACACTCAGATCTACTCTGAGCTACAGCACAATGGCACTAACTATACAGAACCAACCGATATTGCCAGCATCCTGGCTGATAGGTTCAGTGCTAACTTTACCCCCAACTCACCCTCCAAAGTGCCCATCTTAATACTGGAAGAATGCAAAGCCCCTGTAATCACAGATGAATGAGTAAAGACCGCACTCTCCAAAGAAAAGAACACAGTATCCATGGGGCCAGACAACATCCCAGGCTGCATACTGCATGAACTACAGAACGAAATGGCACCCCACCTAAGTACCATGTTTAATCATAGCCTCACCTCAGGCTATTTGCCTACTGAATGGCGCACAGCGACCGTTATCCCGCTCCACAAACGGGGTGCCACCACGGACCCCAGAAACTACCGCCGCATTAGCCTGACGAGCCTGGTTTGCAAGGCCATGGAATGTATCATCTTGGAGCTTATAAACAAAGACATAGGTAACCTCCAAACCCTGGACCCCACTCAGTTTGGGTTTGTAAAAGGTAGATAATGTCTACTAAACCTGATTAACTTCCTTGAAGCAGTCACTAGAGCCATAGACGAGGGCAAGGTAGTGCACACAGCCTATCTTGACCCTGCCAAGGCTTTCGATACAATCCCCCACTCTGGAATTATAGATTATCTCATTAATCTGGGCATAAATCACTATGTCACAAGATGGGTGGCCAACTGGCTCACTGACAGAACCCACACAGTAAAAGTAGCCGACTCCAAGTCCGACTTCAGACCAGTGATGAGTAGAGTACCACAGGGTTCGGTCCTAGGTCCTCTCCTGTTCGGCATCTACTTCTCTGAAGTGCAGGCCAACACAGAAGGTCTTTGGCTAACAAAGTCTGCAGATGACTGCAAACTGGGAGCCATAATAGAATCACCTAATGATGTAGACATTCTACCACCCTCAGAATGCCCACAGTACAAACAAAATGAAAATTCAATTTTTTGTGGTAAAAATTTTGGTGTCATTCAAAGGGGATCCACTATCCCGCAGAGGGCATCCTCTCTCAGATGCTCAGGAAGCAGCTGCCCTTTAAAGCAAAAAACACTGCTTCCATGGGACCAGATGGCATCCCAGGTCCCGGCCCCACATGAACTACAAGAGGAACTAACTTCAAATAAAACAATATAAGCTACAATCTCAGCCTCACTACAGGATATGTGCCCACAGAATGGCTGCATAGCAGTGGTCCCACTCCACAAAGGTGGAGCCTCTACGACCTGAAACAAAGTGGTTAGGAAAGACTAAGAGCAGCCCACCTCATCACAAAGGGTTTCACATCTAGATCAAGAGACTAGTATGAACCTACGAACCTATGAACCTATGAACAAAAGGGCCTCACAGAGACAGATGCTTGGTTTCAAAGTCGTGGTCTCAAGCTCAATGCCAAGAAGTGCATTGTCATCCCCTTCAGGAAAAACTTGGTACCTATGAACTACCACATAGGTGGTAGCTCACTAAACACTGAAAGTGTGATAAGAGACCTTGGGGCACAGGAAAATGCATTTCTGTTTAGGCATTAATTATTGCTATTTTCTGATGAAATTATAAACAACTTATTACTACATGAAAGGAGGCATTTCATGCATTAGTGGCTAAACATACAACTGATAATTTCATGAGCTTAACTGAATAACATTATTTAGAGTGTCACATATACTTAACCAGTTAACCTTATATGGCGTGCATCTATAATAAACCCTGCACCACTGGAAACACAATGCTGACCCTGATAGATTTATGCGACAAAGCATCTAAAAAACTGGTATATACACATAAACTTAAGCAGTACCAGAAAACATTAAATTACCTTACCTTACTTAAAATGTAACACCAAGAAGTACTAAAGGGGGGACCAATGTACCTGTGTTACTTGAAAGTGCTGAACTGCCAAATTTAATAACTCTTATCTACCTATGAGAGTCTGTATATTTATATCTAAAAAAAAGCAAAAACATGACTGGCTGTAGAGTACCAAATGGTGAGTAGATAATACTGAATGCCTCCCTTTAAGAAAATAAAAAGCTACAAAACCTGTTAGTGAAGCAGCATTGTGATGCACGACAGAATTTTATATAAATGCACTGCTCTTACCAGATGCTTTCCTCTTTAGTCAGTCATGTCCTTTAATTTTCATCAAGCCAATTTATATATCTATAACTATGTTAGAATTATATCAAGTTATTTTGAAAAATACAGTTTTTCAACCTGACAATATTGAACTTTATAAGGATAAAAATCAAAATGTAAAAAAAAGACCTTTAAAATCAATTTTATGCAAGAGACAAGCCCCCTGCATACCCTATATCCTGTGCAACGTCTATATATACCAATTACAAGATCATCAGTCTGACGAGTCTGATCTGCAAAGCCATGGAATGTGTTATCATGGAACTTATAAACAAAGACATTGGCAACCTTAACACTAGACCCCACCCAGTTTGGTTTCGTAAAGGGCCGATCTTGTCTCCTCAACCTGATTGACTTCTTCGAATCAGTCTCCAGAGCCGTGGACGAGGGTAAGGCAGTCCACACAGCCTATCTGGACCTCGCAAAGGCCTTCGACACCATCCCCCACTCTGGAATCATAGATAAACTTACTAAGCTAGGCATTAATCCCTACATCACTTGATGGGTTGCCAACTGGCTTACTGACAGAACCCACACTATAAAAGTAGCCGACTCAAAATCCAGCTCCAGACAAGTGACAAGCGGAGTACCTCAGGGTTCAGTCCTGGGACCGCTCTTGTTTGGCATCTACTTCTCTGACGTACAGGCCAGCACTAAGGGACTCTGGCTAACAAAGTTTGCAGATGACTGCAAACTGGGAGCCATTATTGAATCCCCAAATTATGTGGATATTCTACAAAAGGGCCTTACAGAAACAGATGCTTGGTGCCAGAGCCATGGGCTCAAGCTCAATGCCAAGAAATGTATAGTTATCCCCTTTCAGAAAAACCATGTACCCATGAATTACCACATAAGTGGCAGTACACTAAACACCTAAAGTGTGATAAGGGACTTAGGGACACAGGTGGACAGTGGTCTCACCTTCGATAACCACATAGCCACAACAGTCAGGAAATCCTTCTATGTGGCACACCTCATCACTAAGGGCTTTTCATCCAGAAAAAAGGAGGTCATTGTCCTACTGTACTCATCCCTCATTAGACCCATTATAGAGTACAGCGCCCTGTTTGATATGTACCTCACAAGACATCTGCAACAACTGGAAAGACCACGGAAATAACTCACTAAAAGAATCACAGGCCTAAAGCAGATGCCCTATGCTGACCATCTAAAAAAAACTCCAGCTATACTCTGTCACATATCGCCTACTCAGAGGTGATCACTGCTAACATACAAGGCCATGTCAAACCCAGTGCTGTTGGACATGCTACACTTAAAGAAATCCCAATCTCTCAGAGCCACATGCTCCAGGGATCTAAACCTGGTCATCACAATGAACAAAACATGCTGGAGGGATAGGTTCCTGACCCAGAGACTCCCCAGACTCTGGAATAGACTGCCCATACATGTCAAGCTGAGCACCTCTTTGGCCCTCTTCAAAAGGACCACTGACGATTGGATGGGATATAGGAAATTCACCCCAGGGATCATGTCAGTCACCCTGCTACACAGTGGACCAAGGAAGAAAATATTCTGGGAAGAAATAGCCAGCGAATTGTTATGGCTAGGCTTGTATAGGCCCTAGGGCTGATAGCCTAGTACCAACCTATGAACCTATGAACACAAAAGCAGGAAAAGTGCAGATTCCCACCCCACCCCCACCCCCACCATTGTGCAACAACCTAGCTTACCGAGATGTCAGCAAAGCCACTGAAACTGTCAAAAATCAATGTTAGATAATCTGAATGTTCAAACAGAGTACCTGCTACCATATGTATATATATATATATATGTGTGTGTGTGTGTGTGTGTGTGTGTGTGTGTGTATATTATGTGTATTATACATATTATACACAATGGGTTTACTTTGGAAGCTCAAAGTTTCAAAACATCGAACTTCATATGGTTGACCATAAGATCGAAGTTTTAAAACTTTGAACAGTTTAAATGGAGAGTGTCATACAGCACAGAATAGAAAATTTAACATTTTCTTCACTGTAGTGCATGCTTGGAGTTGGTATATTTAATTAGCAGTGGTTGTGGGGGTTGCAGGGGGGCTTGCCCCCTGCATAAACATAAAAAGAATTTTGTTCTTATTTTTTTATTGAAGTTTCGAACTTTCAAAACTTTGATGTTATGATCTCAACCATATGAAGTTCGAAGTTCTGATATATATATAAAATATTGATATCTAAGTCTATATCTATCACTCAATCTATTTATCTGGATTTCTATCATATGATTGAAAATTCAACATGTCAGAAACCATCAGTATTGATACTTATTTAATGGATGGGGTAAACCCTCCTGCACCTCCAGTTGTCGACTAATTATTACCAGATTTGTGTTTGCACTACAGTGAGGAAAGGGTAAATTCCCATTTTCAATATTTTAAAATGAATGGAACATGCACACACACACACGCTCACACACCCACACACACATATATATATATGTATTATGTATATATATATATATATATATATATATATATATATATATATATATATATATATATATATATATATATATATATATATATATATATATATATATATATGGTTCTACTTTAAAAAGTCGACTTACCAAAATGTTGACTCCAATAACACTGAAGCCACAACACTTGCTTTTGGTGATGATCTTTTAGACATTAGAGGTAAATCGACACCGGCAAACCAGAAACTAACTAAATAAGGTAAAGTAAATCTCCTCTTTATTGCTTAGAACAGTGGAGGTGCTACTCCAGAACGCTTCAGACTTCAATAAAAACAACAGTACTGGCTTTAATTTTATACTTGAGAACAGCCAATCCTACACGTCTTATTCAAAGTACCCAATAGAATTTCAATCACATGAATAACATTCATTGAATAAGTCATATGTATAAAATATATATATGTATATATCAATATATATTCTAAAATGCATTAAAAATATCCATATAAAGACATACCATAACATGTAAAAATATATGAAAGAAAAAGTGCATATGTGCATAACTGTGTATGTGTGTTAAAAGGTCTCAGTGACAATTTGTCATTGAGTCCATGATAATCCATCTAATCTCTTCCTGTTCGGTTTTATTACTAATATTACCCAGTCTATTTGTTGACTGCCAGAGTTCTGTTGGTTTTTCCAACATATTATTTTCATAACACAATTTAGTGTTCCTGTAACTAATAGCAGGTCTATCACCCACTAGTCCTGTCATCTAAAAGCAAAATGTTCCAATTCTTATTTATTAATTAACATTGGTATATGGAATCAAAGCCTCTTTCTCATATCTTTAGATCTAAAATATGTGTTATATTACTATCTAAGGTAATAAATCTTTGTCTAAGTATCCCATAGTGCATGTTATGAATATGTGGTGGATGCATACGTCTACAAGGTTTCCTAAATATATCAGATGTTAAATATCCTCCATCTAACCTAAGTGTAACATCCAAAAATCTATCTGAGTAGTGAACCTTAAGAAGGGTGGTAGTCCCATTAATATATGTCATAAAAGTATCAACATCACCTTCCCAAATAAAAAGAATGTCATCTACAAAGTGTCTGTAATATGTTATGTGGATGTGCTCTAATATATAGGTAATATGCCATCACTAGGTTGGCATATGAGTTTTATTACTCAGGACAATATCCAATAACATAGTAGCCCTTATAATTTCAGAATTATTCATCCCTTTCCTCATTAGGAACAACCTTAAATAATCTATTCCTATGTCATTCGGAATACAGGTAAAGAGGGACTTTATTCTTGTATTTTGAGGTGATACCTTACCCTGTTGGTGTTTGTTTTATCAAGTATCTTTTAGACATTATTCACAGCAACATATTTTGGTTTGATCAGGTCAAGATTTGTTCTGACATTTCTATTCAGGAATAAGTCTGCTGGAGTCCATCTAGCTTTATTGTTAGATGTGGTTCTGTACAGTATCTTCTGCATGTAGCACTGTATTTGTGTATTTGTGCATCTAGCACTGCATTTGTACATCTAGCACTGTATTTGTGTATTTGTGCATGTAGCACTGCATTTGTGCACCTACCATTGTATTTCTGTATTTGTGCATCTAGCACTGCATTTGTACATCTAGCACTGTTTTTGTGTATTTGTGCATCTAGCACTGTATTTGTGTATTTGTGTATCTAGCACTGCATTCGTACATCTAGCACTGTTTTTGTGTATTTGTGCATCAAGCATTGTATTTGTGTATCTAGCACTGCATTCGTACATCTAGCACTGTTTTTGTGTATTTGTGCATCAAGCACTGTATTTGTGTATCTAGCACTGCATTTGTACATCTAGCACTGCATGTGTGTATTCGTACATCTAGCACTGCATGTGTGTATTCGTACATCTAGCACTGTATTTAACATTTTTTTATGTCAGCTTTAAATGGTTGAGCATACCTTTCTGCTAAACCATTGTTGCAGGATGCTGGTTTACTCATGGATTGGATTATTCCATTTTGCTTAAGGAAACAACAAAATTCGTCTGATGTTTATCGAATACCTGAATTATAAATTAAAACTTTGTTTTCTAAGACCAATCATTTTAATATCATGGCCTACTGAGACTGCTATCAAAATGTGGCACTACTGGGTGTCCATAACAGCAAGCCAGGCTGCACTGTAGGATGCTTTCTGGGAACCCATAAACAGCAAATCATTTTCTCTGTCTACTAACCTTAGCCTACAGTACAATCTCAGCCAAAGAAAACACATCTAACTGCTAGAGATGTATATCCACCCCAGTCACTTATACACTTTTCATGAATGAATCTGCAAAATCAGTATGTAGTAGTTGCCAACATTCTCCAAGAAATTCCATGTGCTGTTTATTTAGGCATCTTTTTTCCTATCTGGTATGTTGTGCATTCTTCACATATTTGAGCTTATTGTTTAAGTTTGAGCATTGCATGAATGTTTATGCAAGTGATTTCACTATCAGAATGCTAGGCTACCCGTTATGCATTTCCTTCATGGAATTCGAACTCTTGAGACGCAAAGAGCACAGCCTTTTTTACTGATAACTCACATCTTTTTTAAAAACGGACTTTCAGTCTTTTATCTACTCTACAAAATCAATGCTCTGTAATGATGACGTAATGATGAAGCAGCTTCGCTACGAAAGCGCTCACCTTTTCTGCAATAAATACTTTTATGTTTTTATTTGCTGTGGTCTGGTGCCTCCTTTGGTTGTTGATATATTTTATATTTTTATTGGAGTACCGTTTTACTCACACCACCTTCTGGTTTTTATATATATATATATATATATATATATATATATATATATATATATATATATATATATATATATATATATATATATATATATATATATATATATACATATATATATATAGATATATATATATATATATATATATATATATATATTTATAGAGAGAGAGAGAGAGAGATAGATGTAAATATATATAGATACATACACATGGTTTAAGGGTGCAAGTGGCTTGATCCATGCAAAAAATATATGTATTTGCGTTTTTTAACTTTGGGAGTATGCTTGTCAGCGTCACAGGTTTTATGTGTTTTATATTCAAATATTCACACGCAGATTAAAGAAAAAAATATTCATAGTGGGCTGACTCTGAACAGTTCTTTGCTATTTTTTGACATTCTAGCTATCAGTTCAGCTTTTATAGCATTTCTTAGAAATGCTATTCTATCACATCATTTGTTTATGCACTCAGTATAACTTCTATTACTTTAGTAATTCTTGGCAACAAAAGTCTTGACCAATGATTTGCATTTTCCATGTTCTTTTGAGACTCTGTGTTCAGTATGATAATCCTTTCCCACTGATATGGTTGTCCATCTCTGAATACGTCTTGCTGTACTAACAGTTACTCGCACATTAGTAACTGCCCGCAGTGCATAAGCTAGAGTTGTAGCTAGGTCATGTGACATCCTGGCACTCCCTCAAGCTCTGAAGTTTTGAAGGTCTTCTGAAGTTGTAGACCATAAAACAGGGACGCTGCACTGTAGCAAAGAGCTTCTGTATACAACTGTCTACAGTTACTAACACACTAAGCTAATTAATGCATTCGCTTAAGATGCAGTGACATCACATGTGACGCCTTAAATGAATCCCAGTACTGCACTCATTCCCCATCAAAAATTGCTGATTGCGGCCCTCTTACAGTTTGTGCCCAGGGCAGCTACCCCCTTTGCCCCACCCTAGTCACAGCTCTGCTTAAACTCAAGAGTTTGTGTCATTTATGTTGCTGTGGAACCTGTGTGCAAACATGTCAATGCACACTCTGAATTGGTACGCATTTTCTGTAATAGTTTACTAAACTAAGGAAAGCTTGCACATTTTTCACATGTGGTTATGTCTTGAATTGTTTTTGCCTTCTCAGGTGAAAGATGAATTCTTTTGCTTTTATTAATCACGAGCCCCATATATTCAGGATGCAACTTGGAATACTCACATTTGATTTTTTTAACTCTTGGGGCACATTCTTGCAGTATTTCCAACATTTTCTGGGAGACTGTGGTGTTCACCTAGTCATCTATGCACTGCATTTTTTCCAGTTAAGAAGTCGGTGACAATCTGTTACACTTGAAGAAGCCTTGCTGTATAGTAATATCTTATTTTATTTATTTATTTATTTATTTATTTATGCATTTATTTATTTATGTGCTGTTATTATCCTGGTAGATGAACTGGTCCTATGGCATGCATCAGTCATGCTCCAAGTCAAACTAAGGTTACAAATATAAATAGGTTACAAAGAGATTTAAACCTGCACCATAGCTAATTCCAGATATGAAAAAGATGATGCTGACCAGAGATAAATCATAGGAATATGGCCTGTAGAAAAAACAAACAGCAGCAGTCTCAACACTTGCAAAAATCTAAAGAAAAATACAAAACTACTACACTACCCTACAGGAAAAGCATATTAAAGCTCAACAACAGTTTTGTTCAAGAATCAATAAAATTATGCGGCCAGTAAAAGAATCACAACCCTGCCCTGTCACACACAAAGCAAATTGTAACATATTGGGCAGAATTAATTAATTGTACATAATTTCTGCTGACCCCCTTAATACCCTCAGTACTCCCAGTTCTTATTTTATTTATTTCTTTGCAGTCTCTTAACCGGGTACATGAGCAGGTCCACAGAACCTTTTCGGTCACGATCCGGACACAGTAGCTCAAACTATCAGTCATTAGAGGAAGAATAATTTATAGGCAGTAGTGCTTAACATAGTAACTTGCAGTGAACATGAGATGATGGAATAGTGCTTAAGATTTGTAATAGTAATACAAGCAGCAATATATGTAGGGAATAGGTTTTTATGATGTAATATAGGAGTTAAAAGTAATTAAGAGAAAGATTTCATAGCAAGTAGCTTAAGTTGAACAAAAGCATTAGTAGGGATTGTAGTAGAATGTCAGTAATTAGGGAAAGAGATAGTTATTAGAATAAAAAGTATATGAAGAGTGTCTGTGTTAAACAATAGAGTAGGTTATACTGAGTTTCACCTGCTTCTCGGAAACAAGTAGAAATAACTCTGATGTAGACGTATTCACTTAAAGCATGTTGAAATGACTTTAGACTTTGATTGATTTGCCTTTCCCTTAGAATGTTATTTCATATGGCTGGTCCAGTATTAGTGAAGGCTATTTCACCGATCATGTTCTTAACCTTGGTTGAGAAAGTGTCAGAGCCTCCTCTTGTGTTCTTCTTAGTTTGCAGGTAGCATTATTGGCGAGAAGTATGCTCAGCTGTGTCAGTATTCAGTTATTAGGATCTTATAAGTCAAGATTGCATGCAGTGAGCTAGGCCTTAAGGTAAAAGTAAGATAATTAACTTGGGATGATAACATTATCAGTGGTTATTTAAAAAAAGAAAAAAACACTTTGAAACATTTTTGTTTGAATATTAACAGTCAGTCATCAGACCTATCATTGAGTGCAGTGCCCCCTTTTGTATGTAACTCACCAACTATATCGAACAAATGGAATGTCCAAAGAGGTTCCTCACTAAAAGAATAAAGGGCATAAGAAAATGTCCTATGCAGACCACCTCAAAGCCTTTTCCTGTACTCTAGCTCCTACAGGCTGTTAAGGGGAGATCTATGCCTGGAATACAAGGCACTGTCAGACCCTACTCTAATGGACATCCTGCATATCCACAAAACAAACAGCAACAGAATTACCTGTTCTAAAGATTTAAACCTTGCCTGTGATATTAATAGGACCTGCTGGAGATACAGGTATGTGTCCCAGAGACTACCCAATCCAATTCAAGCATAACTTGGACAATTGGATGGGGAATAGAAACTTCATCCCTGTATTGGCACTTATGTCTCTAATGGACACAGGCAACCTGTAAATGGTTCATCTTCCAGGTCCCTGCTTGTAAACGTTTCATCTCCCAAACACCTGCTTACACTTACCCGAATATGACAGAGATTTGGGATGTATAGCTAGACTTAAAAAGGCCCTTGTGGTCGTTAGCCTAGTAAACACCTATGAACAATTCCATCCTATGAAATCTGGCAGACTTAAAGAAATAAAATAGTATTTCTGTCAGAACTGCTGTAGGCAGAATCAGCTAGATGACCATAAATAAGACGTTAAGTAGACAGTATCAGTGTTTCATGTTGGAGAATCAGCTGATTACAGTACAGAAAAATAAAGAGCAGGAATCACAGTGATACACTACAGTTCTGTGTGAGTTTTGCACAGCTAAGAGGTACTATGCAGCAGCATAGCGAGACACTGAATACCAAAATGAAAGCTGCATCATTTATGAGCATCTAGATGTGCTTTAGGGTACCTCCATGAGCCATGCAGCAACTATACAAGTAGGCCTAGCAGTGTGGCAAAACTGTACAAGTAGATACAGCCACGCAGTGAAATACATTCACAGAAGCATGAGACACAATCCATAAAGTGATTGTATGCTACACTGAGGGATCAAGTGCTAGATCATGGTGGCCAATGGCATGGGTCACATTCTCCACTAGTTGCCCAGTGTCAGGGTCTGAGCTAATCTGTAATCTGCTCCAGAAGGCTCTCCATCTAGGCCATACATCTCACCGATCTCTCTCTCTCTCTTTCTCTGCACCACAGCCTACACTGGTTGCCCAATGGCAGGGTCTGAGTGACTCTGCAATCTACCCCAGAAGTTTCTCCATCCAGGCCATACATCTCATCACTCTCTCTCTCTGCACCACAGCCTCCACTACCTACTCCAGTTGCACTTGAGCCACCCAAGCCAGTGTAGGTAGATTACCTGCTTATGACAGGTCAGAAACCCCCACCCACCCATTGAGGCACTACTAGTTCCGTCACTGTCATGCACATAGCCTGATCAGGGGAAGAACAAGTCAGAGTCACCTGGTGGGCAAATCTGTCATCCACAACTGCTGGGAGGATACAAAATGGAAACTTAGGCAGAGCAGAATATATTAACATACATGCCAGCACTTGTGAGGGGACTAACTATGACATCTATAAACCCCTCTTCCTCCTCCTTAAGAAGGCAATGTGATCATACCTCTCATCTTCTTAGCACAAGAAATCTGGACAAAACCAAAAATAGGGAGGGGGCACAAATTTTAAATATTACAATTATAAACTTAAAACATTGCTAGAATAAACGGTGTCGAGTGATCATGCATATAAAGTCTGATACAAATGTCTGTCATTATTTAGTGACTTCAGCCCTCAATGATTTGCCAGAAAACCACAACATTTCTGAAGAACAGACAAAAAATATGGGACACAAATCTGGACTTTCTGTGAAAATCTGGAGAGTTGAGAGGTATAGATGTGGTTTGCATTATGTCCCCCTCATACTAAAGGAGAATGGGAGATGATAGAGCAATGACGACTGCACGTCAGGATGCTGGAACAACATATACAATCCTCTAAGTGCTTCTCATTAGCTGTATTACAAGCAGCAGATAAGGGTGTGTCCCCTGCACATACACTGAGACAGGTAAATAGGATAATGCACATGTAGAAATAGGAACACAGCTGAAAGGGTGCAATCACCATGAGATGGTATAGTGAAACTGAATCTCAGATCAGGGTATTGCAAAAGTCCACCCAAAATGTAGCGGACATATCAAATGCACCTGTCACAGAATACCCACACAGTGGCAGACATAATTCCTAAAATTAAGTTGACAAATAGTCCCAAACATAAAACAAGATGAAAGGGAAGCACAGATAATTATAAATCCTTCTTCAAATATGTTAGAAAACTAAGAAGCAATACTCGATATTGCTCCAAACCTTTTTATTGCGACACCTCCTATTCTGACTCAGTAGACACTGTCAATATCTTTACAAACAAGTTTAGTACCAACTTTACATCACAGACTTATATCCAAAGCCCTAAAATGTTTGAATCCCTTACTTTCCTAATTATCTCTAAAGATCACTTACCAAGACCAAAACTACTTCCTTCATGTGACCTGACAATATACCGGTTTGCTTAATTAATCTTATTAAAATTAGTGCAGAAACACTTCTTAAGCTGTTTAACTTGCATTTAGCTCCTGGTTTAGTCCTGATGAGTGGTGCACTACAGTGGTGATGGCCCTCCATAAGGATGGCCTTGCAACTGACCAAAGTAATTACATGCCTATTAACCTCATCTGTAAATCCACAGAATGTACTATAACTGACTTCATAAATTATGATAAAGAAGCTTATTAGAGTTGAGCCTCAACAGTTTGGCTTGCTAAAGAGTAGATCCTGTCTACTGAATCTGGTAAACTTCTTCAAAAGGGTTATAGAGACTGTTGATGTTGGCTATGCATATTGACCTGGACAAGGCCTTCAAACACAAATTCCTCATGCTGTTACCATACGAAAAGCTCCATGCTTTAAAAATCAATCCATATATAAAAGACGGGTAGCAAGCTGGGTGAAAGAAGGAACCCATGTAGTGCAACTTGAGGGTGCCTCATCAGAAAATATGAAAGTGACTAGTAGTATCCAACAAGGCTTGGTATTCAGACCTCTCCCTTTGGGTATTTACTTTTCAGATATCCAAGCAGACAGCCGAGATCTTTGGCTAACAAATTTTGTAGATGACAACAAATTGTCTGTTAAGCCTTACTCTGACACCCAAAGTCTCCAGAATTAACTCTCCCTCTCTCTAGTAAACTCTTGAAAAAAACGGGTTCAAACTAAATGCTAAAAAGTGTAGTGCCACCACTTTTGCTAGATATCCTCAGCCCATATCATACGGGCTCCTATTATATAATCGAAGATGCATTCTTTTGAATGCGCCTTGATTGAACTTGAAAGCACGAAACAGCAAAATAGCAAAATGGCATATAAGCAATTTTTTTCCCAGGGAAAGAAATCGCTTGTCCGCCTCGGTTATTTTTCTGTTTTCCTCACTGTAGTGCGATCTCAGACTTGGTATATTTAAGTAGGGGGGTGGGGGGCACAGGACCCCACATCAGGTGGTGTGGGGGTGAAGCCTTCCACTTTATGTAATGTTTTAAAGTTTTTATTTTATTTTATTTTTATTATTATTTTTTTTTTTTGTGTAATAGTGATTTCTTTTCCCTGGAGAAAAAAAAATCGCTGTTCTAAGGGTTCGGGATTGTAAGCTTTTGCTTACATGGATTCGATAAATCAGCGTTCGCTTTTTTAAGCATTCACTGATTTAATATCATACTGTATAAACAAGATGGCACCACAAAACGACAATTTAGCCTGGGACCTACAAACGTTAGTTGATAGCGCCCTCTCTTTTGATTATTATGTGACAATGGTTGTCAGGAATATTCCTCGTAACTAGCACAGCTAATTGCCAAAGCAATGTAAGCAAGGTCTAAAGAGGAAATTACTTTCTGATATTCATCACTGATCAGTCCCGTTAGCAAGTACAATACCCCATTTGGGATGTGTCTCACTAAACATGTCAACAATTAGAAAGACCCCCAACGGTTCCTAACAAAAAAAGATCACAGACCTAAAGTCCCTGAGCTACCAAGAGAGGCTGAAAGTTCTATCCTTTTATTCAGTTTCTTATAGACTTTTGAAGGGAAATCTCTGTCTCATTTACAGCACCATTAGAGATCCAGGTATCATGGTCCTCTTGTATCTCTATAAGTCCAAAATCTTCACCAGTACTAGAATCAGAAACCAGAAACTTCACTGGCAAATAAAACACTGTGGAAGGACAGGCTTCTTACCCAGCACCTCCCAAACCTGTGGAATAAACGTTTCTTGTATGTTAAGCGGTAGCACACACTATTTTCCTTTAAATATAGCCTAGACGACAGGATGAAGATCCACAAATGTATTCCTGGCTTGACTGGTATGGCCCTCCTGGAGAAAGGAGGTGCAGCTAAGGGACAGTACCAACAAGGCTTGAGTAACACTCATTAGCCTTTGAATATCTACAAATGTATGAATCTATTACCATGTGTCATGTGTTCACACATGTCTGCATGTCAGATAGCCACATGTTCAGAGGATGAGGTGGGCAGCAGAGGCCAGACAATTTCATCCCTGCTAAAAATGATACTCTGCTTCAAGCACTTAGGACACATGGACGTTGCCTTTTGGGGAGTGGAAGTGCTGACCAGTCTGTCTACCATCTAGTGTGTATGGCAGACAGTGCTTCATGACATAAATGTCACTGCTTGTTACCAACATGCTATGCCATGCCAAAGCAAAGGCACCTTCCACAGTAGCTGAAAAGTCAGTCCTGGGGGCACACATGGCAGAGACAGTTGGCTGATAAAGCAAGAGTTTTACAGAAAGTTAATACCCCTTTCAACAGATGTCAGTATAGCTGTATGTTACATAGATATTACTGAATGAGTATAGCAATTTCTGTTTATGTATTGTTTTAGGTACATAAGGTATCTAATCATGTTAGGACAGTGGTAAAGGTAGGTTAGGACTACATGGTACATCTTGACAATGACTCAATGCCACTGGTTTCATGCTGGGTGAGCATCCACTCTCAATACAGGCTGCAGGCGTGACTTCACCTCCACAAGAACATAAAGCTGTACAGAGTACCATCTGCAATGGGGAAGGGGTTCCTCATGGCTCCCACCACCATTGATCCAGTGATGTGCAGCTGTAGCAGCAGATACATGCAATTTATCTGAAGTGCAGGCATCCACCATTTTTTCAAACTTGCAGGGGTTCCCTTCACCATCACATGTCAGGTAGCCCCTGGCATGTGGGCAGCAGCTGAGATCAATCAGCAGATATGCCACAGTATCATTCAGGTACAGTCTGCTGAAACCCAGCCATGCATGGACCTTATTGCTGTGTTCTGTGGCATTCTTGAAAATATGGAGGCCATGGACACAGTAATGATTGGTTTAATGTGTTGCTTTGGTGGCATGTACCACTTCTCTGTTCACCCCCATGGTGGGGATTGCCATGCCACATTCACTGCTATAACTGGCAGTTTTTTCCCTCCCATGCAGCCAGTCATCAGCTCATCTCGATATCCCTGTCCAATGTTGGGCTACCATCCTAATCTCTCCCAGACTTTCTCCACCAGGGTTGGAGCAAATGAAGATCATTAGGGTAGCTTGGTACCACACATCATCCTAGCTACCATGGGGGTTGTAATGGTCTACTGTTATGCCCCCCATCCCCTGGGTTCATCAATTACTTTTGAAGGCTATTCTCCTGTATAGACTAGGCTTCCTAACAGGAAATGCCTTACATGAAGGCCTCCCCCCAGGATAGGCACTGCTAGCCCTCCCTGCCAAAACCTCAGATGTCTGAGCTGCTAATCAAACCTGGGTCACCTGTGTGTAGTTAAGGTTTTATCCCTCTATGCCATGGTGCTGGCTTGCTATGACTGGTAGTGTTGATTGAGTTCAGGAAGTGTACATCCCAGGAGTACTGGAGTGGCTACTTACCACGGGTGGCCATGTGGACAGGGGTCATTGTGGGGTACATCATCCTCACCTGTATATGCACATGTACCACTCTCTTCCACTACTCCTTATAACTGGCCACAGCACATAGTTTCCAGTGGCAGAACATCGCATGAGCAGAACTTACCTGTATCACAGTCCCACAGTCATACGCCATTGTTGTAATGGGGGGCCACAAGATCCACTGCTACAACCTAGCATAGTGGTTGCAGATTACAGTCATGAAAGGGAGTCTATGACATAGAGCACCCATTACTCCAAGACTCCCATCTCTGAATTGGACCATGTTGATATATTGGGACCACACCCCAACACAGGAGGACATTGTATATCATGTGCCCCCCACGTGGTGTGTGGAGACAGATATGTGTCTTCATGTCCCTAAACACCTGTGCACATTAAGACAACCGTGAACATCTTCATCCTCCCTCCTATGTGGCAACTGTGGTAATGCCTGACACACAGTGTGGTTTTACCATGCACTGACTGGCATAGTCAGATATTTCCATTGCATACATCAGGTCTGATCTGGGTGACACCATACTCATTCTGCAGACGGGGCATTTAGACATGACACTATCTAGCAGAGATTGTGGTAGCTTAGGTTAGGTGAATGTAAAAGATTCCACAGCACTTAATGAAAAAAAAAGAGTAGGGAAAGTTCACAGATACCCTGCAACATTTCCCCAGTCAGTATGAATGTCACCTCTAGTGTCCCCTGAAAAGAAGCCATTGGCTGGTCAACAAATTGTAAATAAATAAAATAAAAATTATGTGTGCTTGCCACCTCCTATGAGTTAGGACAACATATTTCTTCTTCACCTGAGCAGTTATGGATGGTTGTGGATCTGCCAGTTGTTGCTCTTCAGCCATAATTGATGTCCGTATGTGTGTGTGTGTGTGTGTGTGTGTGTGTGTGTGTGTGTGTGTGTGTGTGTGTGTGTGTGTCTCTCTGTCTGTTTTTCTGTGTGGTGTGGCCACACCAGCATCCTGGGCATAGACAGCCTGTCTCCTTTCCACCATACTGCAGAACATACAACATGCTAAGAACATCCTACTGCTATGGCAGAATCATACTGAAGAGCTCCACCAGGCATGTCTAGGTAGCAAAGGTGGGCTTGGGACAGGCTAAATGGCCCCTCTATTATAATTCTGAAACTTATAACTGTAAGTCCCAGAATTATGAAAAAAAGGTATGAAAATGCAGAATAGTAAATGTTTAACATTTCTGTACTCCTATTAAAGTTATTTTTCACAGAGGGACAAACTCCCTCACACCCTGGATTTATATATACCAACTCTGAGATTCTCATACCTCAGAGAATAGGAATTACTCTGAGAAGCAGTAATCTTGGATTTGGTATATGCAAGTTTGAATTTTTGCTCATTCAGACTAGCTACTTCAGGGCTTGTAGTAATGAGTTTCAGAATATCAAATGGTTACAAGCCAAACACATATTTTATTATGCTGTGAAGGTTTGTGTATATGCAGTACAGTTGTTCAGACACACTCTATGGTTCCACATGAGTGTCATAATCCAGTGCTCCAGCAGGTATCCAGTGTCACCTTCAACACAGAACGAGGATTATAATATCATCAAGACCTTATTTTACCACCATCATTTATGTGTGCTAATCCTAACCCCACCAGCACACATTAGGGTGTTTAACTACCCTCTCCCCTAACAGAACCACACTGCATACAGACTATGTTTGCAAGTAAGTGCTTTTTAACCAATCAGAAAAGGAAACTGTTTTCCTTTTTTTTGATGTGTTTCCTGATTCAAGGAAAGAGTGATTAGATAAAAGGTAAGGATGAAAATGAGTCATGCTGATTTTTATGTGGGACCGGTAGTGGCATACACATGCATATATACTGCATCTCCTGGTAAGGATTCCCATTGTAACTCACAGCGCAGGAGCACAGACTCACACACATGCGCATTGGATTCATGCATTGGATTTGCTAGTTTCTTGTTTCACTTACAATGCTTTTGTGTCATCCAGGTGTGGTAATATTTTCTTTCTGCTTGAATTGAAAGAATACTATTGGTAGGCAGTTACCAATGATGCTACGGTTCTAGGGTTGAATGACATCATTAGCACAAAACCATTATTAAAATGGGAATCACTTAAGCATCAAATGATTATGCTAATAAAGTAATTGTGTAACAAGTTGACTGTGTCTTATTTTTTCTTCTTTTTTTTTTTTTTCAACTGCACACATCTTATATGTGGACTGTGCTCTACAGATTAAAAGTGTAATTGTTTATGCACCAGTAATGTAGTGGAAAAAAGTTAATGTGCATAGGGGGTACTCTAGTTTCCATAAATATGCAACTTTACAACTGCGTAGAGACACAGCTATTGAAACAACCAACATGATCATGTGGATGTCTTGGGTTCAAACCCTATTCACGATGCATCTTTAGTCTTAAACATTAATTTATATTTTATTACTGCACAGCATACTTTATGAACTATATCGGCTCCATTTCATCTGTTTTTCTTGTTTTTTCTAACCTGATCCATGCATTTAATAGCAAACTAACACCTTTTTATGTTGTTCTTGGGTATTATATACGACTACATATAAACATACCATCAATATTAATTGCCACACTGGTATATAAAGTTAAATTTGAATGCATTTTTTTCTTTAAATGCAAATTGCTGGGTTTTGGCAGCATGATGTAGGCTGCTTAAGAAATTGTTTTTATAAAACTGTTACCCTCTAAAGAAAGGATTGTTTTCAACTTGAGATCAGGATTATCAAACATGTTCCAACTCATTTTGTAGATTTAGAGTCATGTATATTATTAATCTTTTAAGGATGAACTCAGAACACTGGTTAAGAATAAACATCAAAATAAATAAGAAGTATATGTCCTTTCTTACCTTTTCTTGATATTATATGATGTTATTGCTTGATCAGGGTCTAGACGGATTCCATTTACTTTGAATTCTTTTATACAGCCAACAAAGTCATCAGTTTTCACTTGATCTTGCCTTTGCAGAATAGGATAAATTGAGTGTATTCCACCAATCACCATGTTACTGAAATGTGTGTCTAACAATCTGTAGAACCAGAGTAATAGAACATTAAGGTCACGTAAAATCCCACATGTGTACTTCTGTCACATTGTACCCAAAGCCAGTCAACCCTACACCAAGTCATGTTAGTAAATCATAAACCCACTTCAAAATAAAGGCACTGAGATTGTATCTGGACATTCACTACATCAAAATAAAATGAAGAACTTAGTGCTTTTAAAATATACTGCTGTGTTATCATATTGGACTACAAACAAAAATGAAAGCAAGTAAATGATAACGCTGCTGCCGTCAGCAAAGACTTTCAGTTGTATAATTTAGGTCATACGTGTGTCTGTTTATTTGTTTGCTAAAAGAGTACATGAGCTGGTCCATTTACAGACTCAACACATGCCCAGAGGCACAAAGACATAGGGCCGGATTCACGAAGGCTAACACGGAGTCTAAGAGTAGTGTAAGACTCCATGTAGCCTTCGCGATCCAGGAACAGCCCAAAGTCCGTGTAAGAGTTAGTCTAACACGGCTCTTACACGGAGTGGGCGTGGCTAAGCTAATCAGCCCACTTGCAGCCGAATAGCATGCAAATGAGGCTGATTAGCGATCCAGGAAGCCAAGAACAGCCCGTGTAAGAGCCGTGTTAGCTGCAGAAATGTACTCAGTTGACAAATGAGCACGCTTTCTGCAAACATGGCAATGGAGCCATGTCAGCTCCAAATAAAGGGTGCATATGTTATAGGCAGCATGCCAATGGCCAAATATGTGGCCATTGGCAATGCAACCCCATGCAAAAATTCGAAAAATATATATATTTTTTTCTGCAATTGCCGATAAACCCAGCGCAGCCCCACGCAAACGGGCTGCGCTGCATAAACATGAAAACGAAGGTTTTAAACCTACAAATGTAGGTTTTATGCAATATATGGAATGTCAATGGAGGGACCAGCATAGAAAACCAACATGGCCACCGTGTAGTGGTTGCCAAGGGGGGAAGCCAAGTGTAAGAGATGTAACTAAGCATTAGTAGGCAATCTGATGCAAATTAGGGTAAGGATACTGAATACCACTGTCACATAGTAAATGAGCACAGTCTGAGTAGTGTAAGAGTTACAGAAGGGGAGGAACAGAGTAGGAGATAGGTGACATCACAGGGGGGAATGGTAGAAAGGGATAGAAGTCATTGGAAGGTAGAGTTACATGACAGATGTCAGAGAGATATCAAGGAAGGAGGTGTGCCCCCAAGTAAACATGAGAAAGCCAAGAAATGGAAGGTGTACACTGTTGTCTACACCAAGGTTTCTTGTTGGACGTGTATGATCGCATGCGCCGTGAAGCGCGAGTAAGACGGTGTGCGCACGTGGCAGTGTCTTGGCGTGTAAGGCAGTGTGCGCGCGTGTAAGGCAGACTAAGCATGTGGGAGCGTGTTGAGAGCTGTTTAACACTGTTTGCGCGGGCGTGCACGTGTTTAAAACCGAATAAGCAGATTCTGAACTGTGTAAGTGTGTGTGCGCGTGTGTAAGCCACTGTGAGCGTGTTTCTGCTGGTTTGCACACGGTCCCACCCTGAGGAAACAGAAAGGAAAAAGGAAACAACAGATGTACTAGGAAGTTAGCAGGGAATACTGCTGGAGCTAGCAGGTGAAAACAATTAGATGCAGGCAATTACACAGGCAGAATACTAGGCCAGCCCAGCACTTAAAACTCTGCAAACAGCAGTGTAGAATGTTTCTCTCAAGAGACACTGCAAGACAGGAGTTAAGTTATCAGAAGTGAAAACTGAAAAAGCTGAACTCAGAGCAGAAATGTTAGGGGCTGCCATAGCTGTCATAATGAGACATAGGCGACTTGCTGAGGGTGGTGACAATGCAGATGGTGCCAGGCAACCCGCAGTGAGGAGACGGAGAAGAGTGTACAGGCCCAGGGTCACCTACCACGGGTTACATGAGCTGGAGATAGTAGAGCGCTATAGAGTGGACAGAGACCTCCTGCAGCAAATAGTGGAGCTGTGCAGGCCACGCCTCACACACAGAACCAACAGAGGGGAACCCATCCCAGTGGAAACCAAGGTATGTGTTGGCCTAAGAATACTAGCAACAGGTACCTTCCAGAGACCAACTGGCGATATGATGGGGATATCACAGGCATCAGCTTCCAGGGTACTGCACCAGTTCCTGGATGCCATGTCAGCACATGTCGGTGATCATGTATACTTCCCCAATGCCCGTGAGGTATTGGCCAGCAACATGCGCCTCTTCCAGCAAATAGCGGAATACCCTGAGGTACTGGGTGCCATAGACTGCACGCACATACGCATCAAAGCACCAGCAGGAGAGCGGGGTAGGGCCTACATAAACCGCAAGGGCTTCCTCCATCAACTGCCAGGTCGTGTGCGATGCCCAGGGCATAATAATGAATGTGTGTGCCGGCTGTCCTGGGAGCTACCATGATTCCCACATCTGGCATTTGACGCAGCTGTACCAGACATTTGCCAATGGGGACATCCCACACGGACACCTAGTGGGGGATGCAGGATATGCACTGGAGCCGTGGCTGATGACACCCATCAGAAATGCACACACACACCTGAACAGGAACGCCATAATGAGGCACACGCACAAACACGTAATGTAATAGAGCGTGTGTTTGGGCTGCTCAAGTCACGGTTCCGGTGTCTGGACACATCTGGTGGAGCCTTGCAGTACACACCAACTACATGTACCCAAATTGTCATGGTATGTGCTATGCTACATAATATGATCATGCGAAAACAGCTGCAGCAGGACCACCATAGGGCTGGGCCAAACAGCCCCCACCATCGCCAAGGCCACCACAGGCACAGCGTGACTCGGAGGAGGAACAACCTGAGCCTGCCCCAGTAGGCAGAAGGAGGCGTGCCCAGTATGCCCTGGCTTTGGCAAAGAGGCAACGATAGCACATACATTGGCTCAGTAGGAACCTTGGGAATGATACCCCTCTCCGACTCACCATATAGTAACAGGGATGCCTAATGTGACACAACCTGCTCACAAACATGTACAGGGAAGTGTAATATGTGCATCCGACAGAGGCAGCCCTGCAGCACCACCTGAGGCATGAATGCTGTGTGTCAAGTAATGTAACACCAAGTACCATATGCACACCTGAGGACCCGTCTAACATCCTACCCTCAACAAGCAGCATGCCACAACAGGACAACGAGATGATGAAGTGCAACAATCAAGTAATGCAGGTAGGCAAAGGGACGAACTGTGTGCCAGTCTGGGATGACATGCTGAGCATGACATGATGCACCACCTGCCAGGACTGGCATGCACCTATCAGTGCAGGCCGTATGGATACTGGCAAAGGCTGTTGTCATGCACAGTGTGCCCTGAATAGGAAGGCGCAAAACACAAACCTATCTCCATAGGTACCAGAAGGGATAAGAATCAGATAAGGGATAAGGTCAAACAGCAAGATGCATGCAGACTAAGCCCACCCAGTATGGAGAATGTTGATAACTGTGCTGTAACAGAATACTGAGGCAAGGCTCACAACAGCACCCTAACACTACCAGGTTACACCTCATACTGTGCTGTACATCCTCAACATTTGGAACAAGCTACAAAAGGAGGCTGACCAGCAAGAATTGTCAAGGATAACCACACCCCCATGTTGGTACCACCACAAAAGCAGCATGGACTAGCCATGCTCAAGTAACAGTGGCTAAAACCGCCCACCAGTGTATAGCCTGCTACAGAGTACTGGCCCAACACCAGGAACTGCATCGTGCCATGCTGGAATACATGAATATATCAAGTCCTCCAAACCACATTATTTTGGGTGACTGCAAATACCCAGACACATAGACTGGGAGCATTATACCAGCTGCAACAGTGTAGGACAAAAAGTTCATTGAATCCACAAACCAAAAGGCCCAGGAACAACGTAGCACACCCACAAGAGGGGCAAGCATACTGGATGTGATAATCAGCAACATGGGTACGGGATGTCAAGATGAGAAGTGTATTGCACACTGGTAACACCAGACCATATAGTAATCACACTGGATATACAAATCCTGACCACAGTCCCTGTCCGGAAAATCACAGTGGAAAACATGTGCTAAGCATTATTTGCACACCTCCAAAATGATGTGGAATCCATGAAAGGTCCGTGCAGGTGCAAAATATGGCCACGCCTCAGAACCTGTAAGACAGCCATTCCATGAACACCGCCAGGAATGCTTGGATTATGCAGTCCCAAATTAAAACAAGACACAGTGTTTAAATCTGGCATGGTGGACACCAGCCATAACCAAACATGCAAGAGAAAGAGGAAGCTACTACATGATAGAGCAAGCATGAACAATGACGTAATTACTGATCAGTAGTATGGCAATATAATCTGTCCACACATGCAATCCAGTAAGGCCAGGCACAACAAGTGGAATCTCAGAATCCTGAGGCAATGTTACACCTGCCCCAAGTACACAGACAACCACCAACTCCACCCAAGAAATACAAATATATGTGAGAGATGCAACCATCCATCCAAACCGGAGGCAGAGCTCCCCAACTCAGTACACCCAAAACAAGTCAGTAGGAGAAGGTAACCACACACACCACAAACACATACCCACATAGACCTATCACAACTGCAAACCAAACACATAAACACAGAAATACATTCCCGGAGGCAGAAATCACACACACACACCAACAGAGGCCAATAAAGCAGACACCCAATGAAACAGCCTCCAAACATAGCACATGCAACACATAGCACACAAAGCTGGTGTGCCAAACAGTCACAGGCCAGAAGGAGAAACAACATGCCTGATACAGTTGTAATAGGTGACTCCATAGTCAGACACACTGCTGTCCCGCACAGCAGACTGAACAAAGGAAAGGGTACAGTAAGCTGCCTGTAGGCGCCACAATATGCCACATAACAGAAATATGAAGGTCACTCCAAAGCAAACAGAAATATGATGCAGTCATAGTCCATGCTGGTGTGAATGACCCAAGATGTACTGCCCTAGACTACATGTAAAGAGACACAGATGAGCTATCCGATTATGTAGTCCAGGCTGGTATGACACTCACCGTTTGCAGCAACCTACCCTTACCAAGAATAATGCCACAGTAGAAACATGGAATGATCAGTCATAGCAAGTAGCACACTTACTGGTGTCAGTCCAAGGGGATCCAATGTCTGTCAGCTTGGGATGTCATGCTTGACAAGCCATGCAGCTGCCCTTGGGATGGCCTGCACCGTTACCCTGGGCATCTGAATAGTGGATAAGGCCTTGGACACCTCCACACAGCCTTTGTAGGCAAGGCTGAAAAGACTGACCCACCACCGAGAAAACATAAGTGGGAAGAAACATAAGGAAATGCTGACTGATGCCAGATGTGTACACCCCAATATGCATGCTCCCGAGGCCATCCCCAGAATAGAGAACATCGATGTCTGTGCAGTGACAGAAACCTGCTGCAAGGCTCCTGACAGCACACCAGCACTACCAGGTTATACCATGTACCATGTGTCGTGGCCCCAAAACCTGGAACACTACATAAAAGGAGGTGAGTAACCATAGGCAGCACAGACACCCATACGTCCAGGTAACTGACAATGCACAAGGCAGTGGAGTTCACCCACGTGCAACTAACTGTAGGCAAGACTGCTGTGCAGTCTGTAGTATGCTACAGACCGCACTCTCACACACAATAACCCCCCCCCAACCGTCCTGAAGACACTGGACAGTATGAATGTCCCACCAAATACCAAACAAGGTACCACGAAATACCACATAGGTGGTAAACCATTATGTATGGAAGGAGTAACCAGGGACCAAGGGACACAAGTGAACAGTAACCTGTTATGTGACACCCACATTGCCAATGTGGCTAGGAAGACTGTCTACATGTGACACTGTATTAGGAAAGGAGTCACATCTATGGCAACAGAGGTCACTGTGCCCCTATACTTTATCCCAATCACACCCATAATCCAGTACAATGCCTCATATGGGATCTACCTTACCTGACACCTGCAGCAGTTAGGAAGACTGCAAAGGTACCTCACCAAGAGGATAAAGTGTCATACATATATGTCATATGCTGCTAGGCTGTAGACACCCCAGCTGACTCCAGTCGCAGACTGCCCACACAGAGGCATTGCATGCCTGTTGTAGGAGGCCATGCCCAACACAGGAGTAATGGACATGCTCCACCACAGACAACACATATCCATTGGAGCTGCGAGAGTGAGAGATGTCAACCCCAACACATAATGAAATAGGATGTGCCGGTGGGACAGATACATAATCCAGAGGCTCCACACACCCTGGACCAGAATCCCACCCCATGTTAGGCAGAGCCCTCACTGACACTGTTCAACAGGAATCTTGCCAAGTGGATGGATGATTGTAGAGTTACAGTGGGGGTCTTCACTGTGTCATGTCCAGACAGAGGCACAGCTAAGCAAATAATACATGGCCATAATATCCAGATAGCAAGGGGTCTCAAAAGCCACACACACTCTGGCTAGCCTAACAAATGCCCAGGGTGGATAGCCTAGTATGAACCTATGAACCTATGTAGATACAAATTGTACAGGACATGAAGGATAATCCCAAGGCTTACACAACTGATGGTAGGAGCCATGTTGTGAATTCACAGATATGGCCTGAATCACACAAATACCACAAACACACACACATATTGCCAACATACATCCCGACAGGTGCAGTGCAAACCCCCACACCCCCATGTATGCAGAATATCTATCCCAGCAGACTGCTGGCCCCCTGACATAGCAGATGCTGAGGTAACAGACAACATCTCCAAAGCAAAACACACAGCAGCAATGGTATGAGATGGTGACCTGGGCGATGTGCAACATGGAGTCTAAGATGAATGGAATGCCAAACCACACTACTGCTCAATGTCAGCCGTATCACAGAATATGTACCCAAAGAGCAGTGTACAACAACAGTGGTCCTTCTCAACAAAGGTGTTGCCTGAATGGATACTGAACAGTACTACCCCAGAATCCTGAGAAGCCCAGATTGCACAGCTATGGAAAGGAGCAGCATGTACCACAGAAATATGGATGTTGGGGACCTACTGACACCGGACCCAACCCAGTGTGGCCTCCTCAAGTGCAGATCCTGCCCCTAACCATGTTGGACTCAATTGAAACAGTCATTAAGGTCATTGATGAGGGCAATGTGCTCCACACAGTGTATCTGGACCTTGCAAAGGCTTCTATACAATACCCTACATGTTCAGTATAGATAGGCTCACCAGTGTAAATATAAACCCACATGTCAGTAGAGGGGTTGCAAACCAGACCAAGGACAGAACAGACATGGTCAGACATGCTTCAGCCATGTCAGACTACAAACCAGATATAACTGGCATCCCACAAGGTTTGGACCTGGTATCTCCCTCGTCTGGTATATATGTCCCATAGGTACAGGCAAACATGGAAGGACTGTGTCCTAACATGTTTGCAGAGGACTACAAACCGCCACCACATATGATCCACCAGCTGACACATGCATCCCACAAAAGGGCCACATAGAAACAGACAACTGGTGCCATAGCTATGTCAGCAAGCTAAGTGCAGAAATGTGTATAGTCAACCCCGTGGATATACAGTAAGTGCCCACCAATTACCACATAGGTGTTAACCCATTATGTAGTTAACATGTAATGAGAGACCTGGGGACACAGGGTGATAGATATCCTGCACTGGACAAACATGTGCTGTAGTGTTTACAGAAACATACCATATACCCACCTAATCATGAAGGATGTCAGATCTACATAAGGGGAGGTCATTGTGGCTCTGCAGTCCTCCTGCATCAGTGGTACAATCGACTACAATAGCCCCTGTGCGATGTACCTCAGCAGACACCTCCATCAACTGTAAAGTCCCCAACAGTACCTCATCAGGAGTATCAATCAGCCTACACACATGCCATGTGTTGCCTGTGTTGCTGGCATCAATAAAAATGCTGCACATAGTACAATCTGAATGGCAGTGAGCTATGCACATGACAGACCTGAACCCCAGCACTGACTTACATAGGACAGGCTGTACTGTGTGATCCATAACACAGAAGCCACTCCCACCCATGAGTGAACCCTCAGCACAGGCTACCCATAGAGTCACTTATCAATCTTCCTCAATAGGAATCCTGATGGGTGGACGGAGATGGTAGGTTTATCCTGGGTATCACTGTCATGTCACAGGTAGACAGAGGCACAGTATACCAACCATGACATATGTCATGGCAAACTCCCCTTACAATGTGTGTTGAAGGACAAACACACTCTCCAACTTGCATTAGCCATGGACTAGGCACATCGCTAGTGTTTGCAATTGTACACCTATGTTGTGGGATACACTAACAATGTTGGGCAAGCCTGGTGTAAGTAGTGCATATCTGAACAGAATGCAACATGGTCAGATGTACACAACTGACCCCAACCAGGCTGTTGTGCCCACGATCAAAATGTAAAGCAGTGATAGCAGTAGCCCAGGTTACTGTCCACCACAGTCAAAGTACTGCCAGTACACTATACAGTACTACAGTGTTAGGTCAGTGTGAAAGGATGTTGACGACTGCATGCAAAGTATCCCATGCAAACACTGCAGGCACAGTATAATCCTGTTGTGTTCACACACAAAGCAGTTGTACAGTAACTACACAACATGACACACAACCCACAACCATGAACGGGTGATAGTTTGTGAAGTTCACACACATCCACAAATGTGGTGGGCTGCAGAGTCCAACATATGGAATGCTCACACTGGGCATGCTCACACACTTTGACAACATGCCATGGGAAGGCTGAACTGGGCATGCTCACACAGTTTGTGAAGATCACACACATCCACAAATGTGGTGGTCTGCAGAGTCCAACATATGGAATAATCACACTGGGCATGCTCACACACTTTGACAACATGCCATGGGAAGGCTGAACTGGGCATGCTCACACACTTAGTCCAAATCTTGGTTTAGCAGTGGACACACATATCTGGTATTGTTATGTGTTATGCCAGGAACCAACCACATTACAGCAGTCTGCCCAGTGCACACAGTTAAATGACTACAGAGACATACATGATATAGTGGATCCCTCCCATATGCAAACAGTTTCCACAGATGCAGAGGTTGTTCATACCAACAGGGAATGCTATGGCAATAAAGATATGCAAACAGTCTATCAGCAACAAATAATGTGCATTTGACAATTAAACATAATGGTGTAGAGGTCAACACTAGGCTGTTTGCCCTAGGGAATGACAGCTTAGCCATAGTGTGCTTGGTGTTTGCTTCCCCACAGGATGCACATTCCCCTTTCCAAACACAGATGATGTCAGCACCCTAGAAGTACAGCAGGAGAAATGAAACTTCCCAGTAATCCGAATAGCGCGCTCCGCTAATGCATCTGTCTCAAGTGTCATGACATAGTTAGATAGGGGTTCAAATCCTGCAAGTGCTCAGTGTGTGTGTGTCTGTCTGTGTGTGAGGTTGGTGTGTAAGTCTGTGTGAGGGAAATGTCCCTTTTGGCAAATAGGAAAAGACAGTACAGGATGCCCCTCCCCTTTGCTAAACACTGATGATGTCAGCACCCTATAAGTGGAGCAGGAGAAAGGAAACCTCCCAGTAATGCGAATAGCACGCTCTGCTAATGCGTCCGTCTCAAGTGTCATAACATAACTAGATAGGGGTTTGATTCCTGTGAATGGCAAGTGTGTGTGTTTGTCTGAGGGGAGTTGGTGTGTGCTGGAAATGTCCCTTTTGGAAACTGGGTGAACAGACTACAGGATGCCCCTCCCCTTTGCTAAACACTGATGATGTCAGCACCCTATAAGTAGAGCAGGAGAAAGGAAACCTCCCAGTAATGCGAATAGCGCGCTCTGCTAATGCGTCCGTCTCAAGTGTCATAACATAACCAGGTAGGGGTTTGATTCCTGTGAATGGCAAGTGTGTGTGTTTGTCTGAGGGGGTTAGTGTGCTGGAAATCCCCCTTTTGGAAACTGGGTGAACAGACTACAGGATGCCCCTCCCCTTTGCTAAACACTGATGATGTCAGCACCCTATAAGTGGAGCAGGAGAAAGGAAACCTCCCAGTAATGCAAATAGCGCACTCTGCTAATGCGTCCGTCTCAAGTGTCATAACATTGCTAGGTAGGGGTTTGATTCCTGTGAATGGCAAGTGTGTGTGTTTGTCTGAGGGGGGTTAGTGTGTGCTGGAAATGTCCTTTGGAAACTGGTGAACAGACTACAGGATGCCCCTCCCTTTGCTAAACACTGATGATGTCAGCACCCTATAAGTAGAGCAGGAGAAAGAAAACCTCCCAGTAATGCTTAATAGCGCGCCTGCTAGTGCGTCCGCCCCAAGTGTCATAACATAGCTAGGGTAGGGGTTTGATTCCTATGAATGGCAAGTGTGTGTTTGTCTGAGGGGGTTAGTGTGTGCTGGAAATGTCCCTTTGAAACTGGGTGAACAGACTACAGGATGCCCTCCCCTTTGCTAAACACTGCTGATGTCAGCACCCTATAAGTAGAGCAGGAGAAAGGAAACCTCCCAGTAATGCGAACAGCGCCGCTAAGCACGCGTCCGCCCCAAGTGTCATAACATAGCTAGGTAGAGGTTTGATTCCTGTGAATGGCAAGTGTGTGTGTCTGTCTGAGAGGGGTTAGTGTGTGAGGGTTAGTGAGGGAAGTGTCCCTTTGGCAAATAGGATAGGACACTACAGGATGCCCATTCCTTTCTAAACACTGATGATGTCAGCACTCTATAAGTATAGCAGGGGAAGAGAAAACCCCCAGTAATGCAAATAGCTGCAAGCTCAGCTAATGCGCCTGTCTCACGGTCATAACAGTCAGATAGGGTTTGAATCCTGCAATTGGCAAGTGTGTGTTTTGGCTGAGGGGGTTAGTGTGTGTGGGGACAATGTCCCTTTTGGTAACTAGGGTGAACAGACTACAGGATGCACATTCCCTTCTACACACTGTTCAGCAGACGGCCATGGCTCTGGCAATGTTGTCTGTTGCTATGATGCCCTTTGGAAGATGCTTGTGTCAGCTGGGGAGTCGATTATGGTGTCCAGTTTGCAGTCATCTGCATATTTGGACAGCCACAGTTCATCCGTGGTGGCCTGTACCTCCAATAAATATGCACTTTAACAAGAGGGTCCCAGGACTGAGCCTTCTGGGACACATCCTGTAACTGTTATGGGTCTGGCATGGCTCCAGCAATGCTAACCATGTGGTTCTGTTCTTGAGCCACTGTGCAATCCATCTAGTGACATAGGGGCTCATATTTAGCTGGTGAGCTTCCTAGAATGCCCAAGTGGGTATTGTTGCAAAGGCGCTTGCAGGTCCAGGTAGGCTGTGTGTGAACCACCTTCCTCGCAATGGCCTTGGTGACTGTAGCAAAGAAATCAACGCCCAACCGGTTACACCCGGAAAAGTGCTGGTGTGCTCTCAGTAGCCCTGAACCAGGCATCTGTTACTGCACACATATCGATGTTTCCCATGCAAAGGAGTGTTTTGGGTGCATGCATCTGGAGGTTTAGACATCTGGCGCTGGGTAGCATTGTTTTAGTGTCTGTATCCTTGTGATATACCTGGTGAAGGTGGGTTTGTCATGTGAGCCCTGCCTAACATAGGCACTATGTGGGGCAAGAGGCTTTGGCCGCCAATATCTGATAGGCCAGGGGTGACTGTTTGCAAAGAATTTAACAAAGGGTTAAGGGTAGTGCCCGTGTTTCAGTAGCTTTTACCCAGGGCACTGAGGAACATATCATGTTCCACAAGAATGTGGGCCCTCCTTAAGGGACATCTCTTGGGAGATGGGCCTAGGGTCCACCTTTATAACTATGAAGGTGGGTTTGGGGAAATTTAAACCTGCCAAAAAAAGGACATGGGGTCAGAGCCTTTCCAAAAACTGTACCAGTTCCCGTAGGTCCTGCAAAAGCAGGTATCAACAGGAAATAATGGTGAAGGGGGTCCGTGACACTTAGCATGATTACTGTCAGGTGACAAAATGGTAAACCCCGGCCCCTATGCAAAAATGTCAAATAAAAGAACAGTTTTTCCCCGTGGCCCAAATTGTAAGTTTTTGGGCCTGAAAATACAATAGGGGCTTCCCCTTTTGGCATTTGGGTTTCCACAGGTATAATTGGGATGCAGGTGTGTTTGGGTTTCCAGGGTATTGCAACAAAACATCCTCAAACAGCATTTCAGGTCCATGTGGGGGCCCTGCCACCAATTTACAGTCCATAGGTAACACTTCAATTTTCCCCCGGACCCATGATGTACCCTTTTTTGGGAAATTTCCCCCTTGCCAAATGGCAGGTCCAGGGCCAGGGGGAACAAAGGACAGACAAACAAATTTCTGTCAGGATGCTTGATAACCCCAATTTTGCCCATACTGTTTAAAACATGTCATTTTAAAAACATGGCCCCCTTCATCAGTGTTCCTTTCCTGAAGTTTTTAAGACCGGGGTGGGCCCCACATATCCTTTAAATTTATGGGGACCCTCCCCTTGACAGTTGTTATGTGTGTTGGGGGGCGAGAAGGTGGGGGAAAGTTTATGCAGTGTGTGGGTCCCCGGGGTTTTCTTTCAGTGTGTAATTTCACACATTCCACCTCATCTGCCCTTCGGTGTTTGGGACAGCCACAATTACCTGCCATCATTGTGTTTACACACTACCTTCCCGGGGGCTAAACCATGTAAAAGCTGGGGGCTGTTGAACATTTTATTACACCAGTTGCCCTGGCCCGAGATCACTGGTCTCCTGGGGGTGTGACAACCCCGCATTTCTCCCTGGGATCGGGGGGAGGCTGTTTTTAAACCCCCATTTTTCGGGAAAACCAGCGAACCCCCCAACATGGATACTATTTAACCCTAAAATTGTCCCCCCCTGTCATAGCCAAACCTGGACCGCAATGTACGATTGCAGAGGTGGCACAGTTCATCCTAGCCCGGGTGTACCGTTCCTGAGTGCCCATACACCAAACATGTAGGTTGTGTTGTGGGCACGTGAAGGGGGGAATTGGGTGCCCCCGTGGTTGCGTGTTCCCCGGGAGCCCTGGTGTTGTAAGCATGTGAGATCCACATTACCCTGGCTGCCCCCTTATGTGTTTGGGACAGGGACAAATGTATTTCAGGTAATACAGATTTCCCCGGGGTCTTTTTTGGGGCCAACGGACCCGGTACCCCCGTGCCTTTGCCAAAGTCCCCCCCGGACCCTATTTCCGGTAAAACCCAACCCAGAACCCGGGGAGGAAAAAAGGGAAAAAAAGTTTCAATGCTTACACCCCGGGTCCCTGCGGCCCCTGCCAAGCCATGCACGGTCTCCGGGCCCCAAAGCACACAGCCAGCACGGGGCCCCGCCCTGCACCGCCTGCCTGCCCATGCCATGCGGTGCCCCGCACACTGCCCCAAGCACCCTCACTGCCATGGGAAAAATGAAATGAACTGCAAATTTCACATTTCACACTGCACACAGCCCACCCCATTTCACAATTGCCCTTTACCCCCCCCCCCCCCCCCCCCCCCCCCCCCCCCCCCCCCCCCCCCCCCCCCCCCCCCCCCCCCCCCCCCCCCCCCCCACAAAAAATAAAAAAAAAAAAAAAAAAAAAAAAAAAAAAAAAAAAAAAAAAAAAAAAAAAAAAAAAAAAAAAAAAAAGCCCCTTTTGAAAAATTTTGGGAACACACAGAAAAGAAAACCTACATGCAAAAAAAGGGACCAAGTGTTTTTTTTGGGCCCCCCAAATACTAAATTTAAAAAAATTTTTCCCAACCCAAAATTTTACAGGGTATTGTTTAATAAACATGCACACAGGCCCCATGCACATGCACACATGCACAGGTGCACACATGAAACCACACAACAGGGCAAAACCACAGCCACATGCACACATGAAAACCCATTGCCCCAAAACCCACACATGCACACATGCCCCACATTTCACAATTGAACAGTACTCAGTATGGGATATAACACACAGACACACCTACATGCAAAAAAGGCACCAAGTGTAATTACTATCAACACTTTACAGGGTTAATAACCTCACCAGCATGGATAGGCTGCATTGATACCGAGGGTCCTGCGGGTGAGGAAACTAATGTCAGTGGGCACAACTGTGCCATTGTTACTGAGTATGATACAGGTCAGTAGTACAACAGTCGCCTTTCACAGGTCGCGAATATTGAGGATATCACACTTGCACATTAAATACTATGGTGACAGCTACAAAAAGGACACACCCACACATGCATTAACTACCAGTGTACACAACAGTCAACTTTCATATGGCATATTACCTGCAGTCATGTCTTGCTGCTGGGCTCCAGCCTCCATCAAAAGCATGTCTGCTGCTGTTGTTGTTGCGGTGGACTGGAGCCACTACACTCAGGAGAGTCCCTCCAGTCTGGTGAGTGGGGATGTGTAGCCACCCCCCCACCTGTGGCACCTGTTGCCTGTGGATATCTGGCCGGGGCGGACATGTCTGATTAAATCACTGCAGTGATGTCGCCTGCTCATATGTCCTATTATGCATGCCTATTCATTTACCCGCGGACAAAGGGCTTGCCACAGTGCAGCCCTCCCTGCTGATTCTGGCTGGTGCGGAAAAGGTTTGCATAATCCCGCACCAGGCTCTGGTGTATCTCCTCATCCTCAGCTGGAGTAGGTTGACTGGGGGGCCATGTACCTGGGAAAAAAAAAACCCGTATCAGCAAATATGGCAGAATTTGGCACACATACTACACATGCTACTTTTACTGTATGATATAAAACATTACTTGACTTTTGTCATTTTACAATGAAAGGCCGGTATGTGTCACCAGAAGGGAAAAAGTACCGGCCACCCACGAAAACCCCAAAACCCCACATCAAACACATTGGGAGCCCCCTCCTCTGGGGGTTTATAGTAGGGTGCACCCCTTTTGTGACACCCCCTTCCCTTTAACCCCACCCCCCCAGCCAATTACGGGAAAACTTGAACATTTACAGTATTTCCCCCTGGGCCAGTGGGAAAAACCCCACAATGCTGACCCTACACAATTGCTTTCTACAGACATCTCCAAAAACGGCATGAAATCCCATATATGCCAAGACACTCTCCACAAAGGGACAGCCCTTTGTTGGAAGCCATAGACAGATTGTATTAAAAAGATGGAAGCTACTGCAAGACAGAGCATAATTCCATAAAGGGAGGCATGTCTGAGCAGCACTAGTAAGGATCTATTTTCCCAACTCATGGGCAACTTTGAGGGGAAAAAAAGGGACACTACAGATAACCAGAGGCCTTCTTCTTATGTTAGCAACCTGGTCAGGGAAACCCTCCTCTATGCCCATAGTTAGTACACAAACATATTTCACTGACACCACAGTAGCAACATTGTGGCAGACAGGTTCAGTGCAGGTGTCACCCCCCCTCCCCATAAGCATAGTTATCCCCTGCTGAAACCCCCCTGTCATCACAGATGTCCAGGTGAGAGCCCCAGGAAAACAGAATACACAAAATGGGGACCTGATGGTATCCCCAGTTGCATGCTACATAAATCCAGGAGCTAAACACACATATAGAAGTGCTATGTAACACTAGCCTGACTACAGGTATGTACCTGTACACTGGCGCCCCAGCAGTGGTTCCACTCCATGAAAGGGGGCACCTCACCCTACCAATACAATACAACACAATACAAAATTTAAAAACAATACTTAAAAATGCTATTGCCCCCACAGCAGGGACTGTTCTGCTACCCTGACCATTGTGACACATGTGGTGTGATGGTACCTGCTGCCGGGGGCAACAAAAAGTAACACAGGGGGGTTTTTACTTTCCCTATTTTTTTCCCCCTTTTTTTTACCTTATCTGAAAAAATTAACATTCCCCCAAAGGGGGGGAGGGGGGTATGGGGGTGACCCAAAATTTTTAACCCTTTCAAATTTTGGGGAGTCCCTTTCTTTTTTTTTTTACAAAATGTTTTGTTTTTTTTGGTTTGGGTTTGGCCCAAAGGGGGGGGGTATGTCCCCTTAAAAACCTAAAAACAACCAATAAAATTTTACAAACAATACATAATTGTTTCCCTAACAGCATGCTGACCCGCCATTGTCCTTTTGGGGGGATGGTACCGGGGGGTTTCCGGGTGCCAAAAATTTCCCCTTTGACTCATTGCATATTGTACATTACCAGGGGAGTTTTTTTTAAAATTGGGGGTTTTTCAGGGTTTCTTTCTGTGGGGGCCCCTCCCCCCTTTTTTTATTGGGGGCACACACGGGAAAAAGGTTGTGGATGGTGGGGGTTTTCTAGGGTTGTTGGACATCTGTCATGGGTGTGATTCCATATGTAAAACTGGGGGGTAACCTCTATTGGGATATTTTACTCTGTGGTGTTGCAGTCACTGTGCATTGGTAAAGTGTTTGGTGCATTGTCACAGTGTTGTACATGTCACTGTGTCCTTCTCCATATCTGTGCTGTCATGTGAGGTCCATACCATGGCATCCATTAGTGTGGGGGTACACACCTACATGTCCATGCTGACCAAACCCTGTGGACACATACCATGTGCAGTATTCCAGGATAGTGTGCCACTGTGACTATCATTGGGGCCACTATTGTACACATTTATGACCCCACCCCTGACACATGCAGTGGTGGGCACCAATATATTTGGGGGTTACTGGGGTAGGTGATTGGAAAATGGTATTACCCACACTGGTGTTCACTCCGTTGCCTTTGTCTTCAGGCACCTGGTTACCATCTGTGCACACATGTGCCTCACTCCAGCTCTGTATACATCTCTCTCACTCTCTCTCTGCATATATCTATATATTAAGATATGTCTATATGTCTATTTCTATCGCCATGTACATATGTGTGTATACATTTGCACATATATATATATTGATATTACATATTCTGCTGTAGATGTGGAAGGGGTGTGAAGCGACAGGGGGGCAGAGCTGTGTTGCAGGTCCAGCATATACAATCATACCTGTAGGTGGTCAGATCAGTCTGTCTAATATGTATCTACATATATCTATCTCTGCATGTGTGCATTACATAGATATGTAAGCTACAATATTCTATCAGCATCTGTCTATGTAGTCCTACATCTCTCTCTCTAATATGTATACATATGCATGCATCATATGTATATATATATACATATAAGATATATACACACATACATATGTTGACATAACTACATAGCCATATGTGTTGGACAGTGTCTGTATATGTCTACTACTGTATACACACTAACATACTGTAAACAGCACATGGCTTTGTAGCCAATCTAATGAGTGGTACATGGCAGTGCAATAGCCTACAATCAAGCGATATATATCTGCACATAGATGCTCACACATACAACTGTATCTTACATTACTTGCTGATAGGTGCTGTATATCCCTGCTACATTACACATCTTCATATACATGGATTACAGCCCAATAACACATATGGAGGGTTCACGAGTACACCGTGATAGTATTACTTTACGGTACCTGTGTTTGTCACAGCTGTCATGCGAATGTCTTGTCTCTCTGTGTCCCTGCTGCTCCGATTCACGGTTGGCTTCGAATTTAATGTTGCTGGGGATTGCTGTCTGTCTGGTTGATCAGTTCTGGGTGTGAAGTTCTCCCTCTCTCTTCTCTCTCACTTCTTCTATCTCTTTCTCTCTCTCCCACTCTCTTTCTCTCTGTCTCTTTTCTCTCTCTCAGGTGCAATGTAATTATTGCATCGTGGACATGGAATACAGCATACTTTTGTAGGTATCTGCATATACCCATGTGATAAGCCTCTGCACCAATTGTTAGCCAGCATTTGCTAATTGCATGCAGCCTGTTATTATTACTGATTAGAAGTTCTCACTGTGATTTCAGAACTGTGCTATAAAGGGTGTGTGAAATATAGTAGCCCTTTCAGATGTTAATGGCAGGGACCATGCTGTTATGCTGTGGACAACATTCTGTGAGTGTAAAGGGGTTGGTATCTCTAATTTTACTCTGATTGGGTTGTGGTTAACATTCCTCCATTCATTCTCCAGTTTCCTGTACTGACTGTGTGTACATAACAACTTCTACTATTGTTGATGTGTGTGCATGTGTGTGTGTGTGTGTGTGCTTTCCTTTCTGCTTTGCTTGCACTCTGTTATTTTGCTCGTCTTCAATAGTTACTTACTGTCAGTACTGGTGTGCCTGCTAGGTGTCTTGACTGTGTATGTAGATTTCCTATTTCCATGTACATTTCACACCCTGGAATGCTGCTATATCTGCTAGGGTGTTACAGCATGCAATTAATAGTCTGGCCATGGTGTGGGCCTTGACATCTAATGTATATGTGTGGTATGCTGCTGAGCAGGCCCCAAGGCTTTCAGGTTCACCAGTTATGTGCCTCATGAATGGTACATATCAGTGGGGTGCACTACAGTAATATGTCTGGTATGCTGCAGTTGTGACTGTGTGGGTTAGCATGAGCATGGGTACTACACTTTTCTGCCATGCGGTGGTGAATACTTTCTGGACTCCATAGTTACACCATTGCATGTGTTACGCCTTTCTGCCTACTGTGTTTGTACACACATTTCACATGGTCTGTGAAGGACATCCTGTAAGACATTCACTGTTGCTATGTCTAGGTTCTTAACTATTCAAATGGTGGTGTTGAACCCGTCATGTGTACAGATATTTGCAGGCTGTCACATGTCTGCATTTGGTCATTATCTCATGCACCTTTATCTGGCAGTCAGTCTGGGCTCTCAAGTCAGAATATGGTGACAAACATTCAAGTTCAGACTACATACCCTTCCAAACATCCCACAGGTGTGAACCATATTACTTTCTGAACTGTCTGCATTTGTTGTAACTTCATTTGTAATGTGTCCCTGGTTTGGGCCTTTGCTCACATATTATTGTATTACTTAGTCGGATGTGTTCCTGTATGTGGAGGTTGTGGGGTATGGGCGATTCTTATCCTGCACTGTGAGTATGTATTATTGTCTTGCAGGTGCTATGGTGACATTATTACCTACTAGCTTCAACAACTTAATGGCTTGTTTCTGTTCACACTACTATTGTAAAATCCACCGAACATTTGTGATTCTACATGTCATGCTTTATTATTACTACACATCCTATATTCCCTTTACATTCATTCCTACTGTTAAATGATATATTTACTTTAGCACAGTGTTTCTATATAAAGTCATGGCAGTGGTAAGAAGTCATGTAGACTATAATTGCCAAGGTCCCTGGGTTAGGACTCACGGTGGGATTTTATTTTTCTTTTGAACTGATGCGGGACCTGTCAATCAAAGTGACTAAGGCACTTAAGCAGTTGTAACTGGGTTAAGCTGGTTCGCGGAGACTCACTTATCGCAGCACTGGCGGTTAGCTCCGGCGCCTAAGCGCACACCGGCTTACAACCGCTTAAGCGTGCTTACTCTTGCGCACCCGGCGCTATTTTCTTTGAAAGAAAGAAAGCGGGAGACAGGAAAGGAAAGTGGTGAAAAGGGTCACAAGAGGTAGACAGTAGGGAAACAAGCTTGGGATGTGCAGGAGGGATGTAGGTAAGGCCCATAGCTGCCCATTTCTTCAGCAGCAACAGCTGTGCATGTATGTAATTTGGTGTGACATTTGAAACCTTCCACCCCTGAGAGAGGTGTCGGACAACAATAATACTGTTGTACAGCCAGTGGCAATTGATGAGTTCCATGTCCAGTAGACATGTGTGTGTGGAATAGGCAGCTATGTATGGAAATAATTTTTGTGGTACAGAGTGCCCTTTTTTTTTTTTCAGGTGAGTGGTATCAGGTGAAGAATTGTGATGCGGTGCACAGCTGGGAGGTACCCAGGTTGGTGGGTTAATGAACCAAGACAAGCAAAGGCTATACAGAAGTGATTAATATGACCGCGTGTGAAACGGGGGTTACACAAATGGCGGGGCGGAGGTTGGGATGTCAAACCCTTGAGCCCTGATGGCAACAGTGGAACTGATATCCCCACCCGCGAGCAGTTGCCACTGTTCCTTCACTGCCCAGGGCCGGGGCTGTGCTGGGGAAGCTGTGTGGCGGGGCAGCGGGCAAGCCGTTAGTTCGCCACCCGTTGCCTGAGCTGGGGCTCGAGGACAGAGTCGAATCTCCTAAGCACCACAGTCGGGCCGGCTCACGGAGGTGAGTGGTGGATCTCCTCCGGCCACACTTGCGGAGGCTGAGGCCCGATCCCCTGCGGCGCTTCCACCCGCGGGTGGCACAGGGCCACCCGGAGGAGGGTCGGTTCGGCACTAGTGCCAGGTGCACTGGCCAGCTGAAGTGGGAGAGAGGTGGGTCCTTGCAGACCCGCCTTCCCTGTCGTTCTATGTTTGCATTATGTAATAAAAGCCAACAGTTTGGGTTAGTGACATATAAAACCATTCACAGTTAGTTTAACAGCATGCATTAGTATTCCCGGTAACCACACACCCAGTTATTCACACCATTGAACAGCGTGCATAGCACATGCATAATTTCAACAGTAATACACAGTCAACAACATGCGGGTTGGTTGATGGCAACAGGCCATCAGGTGTGGATGTATGTGGGGCGGATGCATCAACAGACAATGCAAATATATATGACCCAGCAGGACAGATGTCAGGGTGGTAATTGGCGTTGCATACCATTTTCCGTGGAATGGGGTTATAGATAGTTAGAATTGGGAGTAAATCAGACATATTATTAACACCTTCGAATACAACCACATATGCTGTACATTTATAATAGCGCTACAGTTATATACACACTACTGTTCTGACTACAGTGTCCTATATGTTAACTACTTAACCTTGCAGATGGGACTGTTACTGCAACATAAGTCTACATTTTATTGCTGTTCGTACACAAGTCATGTCGAAATTTGTGCAGATACATCTCTGTTAACTGTTCTTTCTATAACTGTAGACAGGTGTGTGGATGTTTGGGATATCGAACAGTCATCTATCTGCATATTTCAAGACTGGGAGCAGCATAATCCAGATTTTGGTGTACACATTCCACATGCAGCAACACTTTGAACAGATGTTTCTGTTTGGTTTTAAGGTCTCACATGCATTTAATTATGTCCCTGACTGCAGTATACTTTATTCAGGGGTTATTACTACTGTAGTGCTGTATTCCTGACACTTTCTCACACTCTCTCACTTGCTTTTTCATGTTACTATTCGGGCCCCTGGTACTTCTAGGCTTTGTGTGAACAACAAATTTTTGCAGTTCTTTTCAACACTCTCACTTCTGTCATGTTTCAGTATTTCCCACAAGTATACATCCTCACACAAGGTGGATTCATCCTCACTTCTGCAGCTATACTTTACCTGCCGCTGCTGCTGTTTGTGTACTATTTTCTTACAGGCAGGGCAGTTTTATTTACAAATGTCATGTGTTTGGACAGTGTCATGATTAGTTTCATCTTACAGGCTGAAACGAACTGTTGTAATCAGGCAATACTTTGCATAAACTTTCACCTCTCTGTGAGTTGCCAGATTCATAGAAATTTTACTTCCTGGCTTTACCACTGCATCTTATGCTAACTTGTCATACATTTATATCTCTTACAGTTACTAGTAGTGGATTACTGACCTGCCTGGTGGCGCATAGCGCACGCTTTCAAAGCCTTATCAGCATATAAAATCCTGCGGTTAGCAGAGGCGGACACCTGCAGCTGTAATATAAATGAAGTAATATTGGAATACACATCTCCATGATTTTCCAGGTAGTTCCCAACTTTCTACAAACATAATTAATGCGCCGCTTACTCAGTGGTGCAGGCGTTGGGTGATTGCGGGACCTCCTGGATCCAACGAGTTCAGTTGGTCCTGCTTCACGTCTCTTCAAGTCACATGGTGGTAGGCGGACTGCTGCTCACCTGTCCTAGGAGATTCCTGTGGCACCTGGTGAGTTTCATGAAGCCAACTGGTCCACATGCCTCAGCCCCATACGCTCCCCAAAGGACCTGGCCCCTGCATGGCAGTTGGGCCTCTCATGTGGTTTATGGACTAAGAGCCAGGCCCACATGTACCTGGACTCCTCAACACCCCCCCCACCTCTGCTTTTCGGGCGATACTACCCTCACCTACACCTGACATTCTAACTGCGGTCTGTTCTCAATCGTTTATGCTGTGCATATTCCAGCCTATGGGGCTTATATAGTCCGTTTTTCCCTTTGCCTCCTGTGATTGGCCAGTTTGGAATTATATCAACTTCCAGTAAACCTGCATTGTCATGCTGTAAGTTTGTGATTCATTCCTATATATGAGCTGATATTGCATTTCTGTGAACCTGCTGTCATGGCTTAGTGGTTCTGTACTGCTTGACTATGGTTGCCTTATAGTATCCTGGGTTCAGATGCACTGACCACTTTCTTTTATTTTTTCAGGACTGTCTAGACATGTGTTGAGGGTGTGTCTGTGTAAGGCATTTTGGGAATGCACGGCTTGCTCACCGTTGCCGTGGCTTCGGTTAGCTCGATTTCGTTAGCAGTGATGCAGCTCGGCGCAAACAGAATCTTACTCTTTCGGTTTAACACTGATTTGGCTATTGGCACGCATATGCAGCTTAAGCGCAATTAGGGGCACATATATTTTGGCGTGGTAAAGCCACTGCATTCATTTCTACAGGCACTCATTTTTTGCGCCAGTTAAACCTATGCCAGCATCTTTCTGGGGCACATAATCTCCACTCTGTTGAACTGTAGCTCAGCTTCCTGGGCACATATAAGGCAGTTTATATTCATTTGCTTGGCTCACATTTATTCAATATAAAGCAGAGGCTCAACCATTGCATTTTACATATATTCTGGTTTTATAATGTACATATGCCTGTAAGAGACTTGTTTCATACTTATTTTGAGAAAAAAAAAATTTGTGTTGTGGGGCTCGAACCAGCGGATGCCTGCTCTGCAGCGGCATCTCTACCGGCACCATTATTGCTTTCACAACTGGCACCGAAGAAAAACATTTGTTGCATATGTGGTTTCTTCGCTCCTGCTTTCGCGGCTGACTGCCTAACTGCTAGCTGCGCTAAGCTGAGCCGCCCGCCAGCATACCGCAGCACTCTACACAGTTAAACATCTTTACAATTTAAAAAATATTAAATGTACATTGATATTTCTTTATGTTTAATAGTCTGTAAGAATGTGTTGTGTTGTGTTTTATTCACATTTCAAATTGGACTCTGTTGTGCCAGGTGTGTACTTTGGACACTTTTAGACTTCTGGGGGCGTGTCCGCTTGCAGGGACTCAGCCTACCCCGGACACGCAGCCCCTGCTTGCTTGCAGCCCGTGTTGAGGGTATTCATTTGGGTGTGATTCCAGCATGCTCTCGGCAATGAATACTGCACGAAGCACATGCTGACATCACTCAGTTTAACTGCAGCCTCCGTGTAAGAGTTATAACTCTTACACGGAGGCTTCGTGAATCCTGGGGATAATCTGAGTATGCATGACAATACAATGCAATAAAAATGACTTCAGATACAAGCACAAAAGTATTAGCACACAGATATATAATTGTGCATATTGCATTTACTGCATATATTTCTTTGCAAACTAAATTATGTGAAAGTTATAACTTTTCTGGTCTACATTGTACTAGCAAGAGTACTATGAAATGAACATAAATGATTTTGTTCTAATTAATTCATGAGGATGCTAACTCCCTCAAATATATCGTTAACTGACCTACTAGGAGCCCCAGTACCCTTGATCATATCCTCACAAATATGGTCACTTCTTGTGCATCTCCATATTTATCAGTTTCCTTTGATTAATAATACCTTAAATCAGTGACGTTTTCTTTTAAACAGGTACTGGTACTCTTACAGATACTTCTGTAATTAGGGACTTCTGAAAAACAAACCTTCTTCAGTTACTTGACGGCCTAAATATTACATTTTCTTGTAATCCTCCTCTCATGGATACCATTGAAAAAGCCTCTGACATCTGCTCTCACTTAACTAGCAGTATTAATAATGCCAGATATAACAAAATCAATGTCTTTTGGCTTCTCCCGTTAGGGGTCAGCAGAGTGGATCACCAGTCCGCAGATTGATTGGGAGTAGAGTTTTTACTATGTGGAGTTGCCAGCCCGGCACCCAACTTTCACAAGATGCGCACGCGCACACACACACACACACACACACACACACACACACACACACACACACACACACACACACATGCACCTAATGCATGTCTTTAAAACTCACTCGACCACAGGGAGACATGCAGACTCTGCACAGAAGGTGCTCCAGCCAAGAATTGAACCAAAGAACCTCTTGCTGTGAGGCGACAACCCTAACCGCTGCACCATCACAGCCAACCACACCACCATGGCTGATCAATAATGCCAAATACAAAAAGAAATATAAAAACAAAGTGTTATGGTGGAATACCCATATAAATAATTATATAACAAGAGAAATTATTAATGCTTATAAGAAGTATCTGTCTACCAAACTTAAGAGCACAATTAAGAAAACTACTAAGCAGCGTAAGGGAATCATCCAGCAGCTCAAATCTGAAAATGAACTTAAAATAGTCACTGAAATACAAAAAGTAACTACAAATCTTTCTTTAACTATGAATTTAATAACTAACAACCAGCAATGTATAACAAATCTTATACATTGTTTGCCACTTTGTTGTTACCATCTGTTTCAATACTTGTTACTTATTAGAAATGCCTTGATTGCTAACATCTCTTACTTGTACTATAATGGATATCTGCTTAACATTTTATTGTATAAGCTTTTCCTGTGATTTCTGTATATTACTTCACTTTGGTGAAATTTTCTATGTGCATAGTCTGTACTGGGGAGCTTTTCTCCCCCGGGGGCGTCCGCTGAAAAAGGGAACGAGCTCAGTTAGACTATCCTGGTCAACAAATGTCAAAGGAATGAATGAATAAATAAATAAATAAATAATGCATCCTCTGCAGAACATAGTACACATAATATATCACATATTAGTGTCTCATCAGCCAAGCCCCTAAGGCATAACACAAAAACAAATATCTTAGTCATAAGCAACTCAGTTGTGAGACACACAGATGTCCCTCTCACTAGAGTTGGATAAGGAAAAGGTCACAGTTAGCTGTCTGTCAGGTGCCAGGGTTCACCGCATCACACACACATTCACATCTCTGAACAATAGGGACTGTTATGACTCTGTCATAGTCCATGTTGGTGTGAATGACTTGAGACATACCTCACTGGACTATATGAAGAGAGACATGACCGAGCTCTTGGATTATGGTCTCAGACAGGTATATCCCTAGCCATAAGCAGCATTTTACTTTCATCTAGGATGATACCTCAATACAAGCAAAAAATGATTGACTTCAACAATTGGCTTAGTTTCTGGTGTCATTCAAAGTGGATCCAGTATCTGTTAGCCTGGGATGACATGGTTGGCAGACCTTGATGCTTTACCAGAGATGGTCTTCATCTGTCACCCCTGAGATTTCAGTTACTGGCTAAGGCTCTTGCCATCTTGCCTTTTTTAGTCAATGTCACAAGGGCAAAATTACCAATGTAAAAATACCCTCTAAAATCAACCTCAAGCTTATGCTGCTACATGCTAGAAGTCTAAACCAAAAACTGCACCCACTAGAATTCCTCACCCTGCAAGATGCTGATATTTGTGCAGTCATTGAGACCTGGTTTAAGGCTGTGGAGAGCACTCCAGCTATACCAGGTTACATTTCCTTCCACACGTTCAGACCACAAACTGAAGGCATGAGAACTAAAGGAGGTGGTGTATCAATATTCATTAAAGATAAATACACCTCTAGATTGGTTAAACAGCACAATTCCCTTGAATTACTTCAGGTGCAATTGACTGTAGGTAAGACCCCTCTTCAGGTCACTGTCAGCTATAGGACCCCTCTCCATGAATCAGGACATTTACTCAGCCTACTTGGCTCTACCTGAGTCAATCAAGATACAACCAAACACCCCGGTTTTGGGTGACTTTAATTACCCGTCCATAGTCTGGATAAATTATACATGTTCTAACTCACTTTCCCAAAGGTTTCTGGACTTCATTAACCTCAATGCCCTGGACCAGCTGACTGACACACCATAAAGGGGCGCAAACATTCTGGACCTGGTGCTCATCAACATGGGGGACTGCTGCACCCCCACCTGTGTGTGGTGAGATCTGACCATAAATCAGTCTCGCTAAAAGTAACTATAACACAAGACCCTCCCCCTTAGCAACAACTAGACTAAAAAACTTCTCCAAGGCCAATTACAAGCTTTTACATGACAGCATAAATAGCTTCATAGCCCCTCCCGCCACTGATGAAACAGACACTTATGCTGAGTTATACACCAATGCTTTATACAAGCACCTGTACAATTGTATTGACTCTGCCATACTTAATAGAACCAAAGCAAGATCAGCAAGGAAAATCAAACCTGCTTGGTGGACAACTGCCATTAATAGGCTATACAATGGAAAAAGAAATTGCTGTCTAAGAGCAGGAAGGAATGGTCCCAAAACTGGAAACACTTCCTTCTCAACTTAAACAAGCAACTAAAACTCCTAGTGAAGTCCTCCAAAGTTAACTATGAATCCAAATTAGCTTCCATAACTAAGGATAAACACAAGACATTATTTAGTTACATCTGTAACCTCAAAGGTAAGGCCCATATTTGAGCTGATCTTGTAGTTAATGGTACTACATATACAGAACCTGTGGCTATAGCAAACCTGCTGGCTGACAGGTTCAGTGAAAACTTCACTCCCCGTCCCTGCCACATATACCCCAAAGCATCCCAAACATGTGTTCTCTGCCTAGTATCTATGAGGATCAGGTCTTAAATGTCCTCTCCAAGGCCAAAAACACAGCCTCTATGAGACCAGACAACAGCCAGGCTATGTTCTGCATGGTTAAAACAGGAATTAGCATCACCATTGAGCAGGCTTTTCAATCACAGCCTAAGCACTGACTTCATCACAGTGGAATGGAAAATAACTGCTGTCAACCCTTTGCACAATAAGGGTACATCCACAGACCCCGGGAACTACAGACCCATTAGCCTGGCAAGCCTTATCTGCAATGCCATGGAATTAATCTTCATAGACCTTATAAACAAAGATATAGGAAATCTCCAAATGCTCAACCCCACCCAATTTCACTTTGTCAAGTGGAGATCATGCCTGTTAAACTTGTGGACTTGAGAAAGTCACCAAAGCCCTAGATGAGGGCAAATCTGTGCATATGGCCAACCTAGACTTAGCCAAGGCCTTTGACACAATCCTCCACTCTGGCATCATTGATAAACTCACCCAGGTAGGTATCAATCTATATATTGTCTGGTGGATTGTAAACTGGCTCACTGATAGAACTCATACAGTCAAAATAGGGAACTCTACCTCCTCCAGTAGACCTGTAACCAGTGGTGTTCCACAGGGATCAGTTCTAGGACCCCTATTGTTTGGAATCTACTTATCCAAAGTGCAGGATAAAACTAACGGACTGTGGCTGACAAAGTTTGCTGATGACTATAAACTTGATGCAAATATTGAAGCCACTGCCGATGTCAGCATCCTACAAGAAGTATACTGCTCGTGCTCAGACAAGCTCCACGTGGGTTTACAGAGTGGTCCTAGCAGCAAGGAGCTCGAAAAAGTGACTACCTTCTGGATTTAAGTATCTTTGCTTTTTTTCCACTGGAAATAGCTTCTGTTGCTTACTTTAAACTAGCCTGAACTGTTTTTTTACTGATTACTGCATTTATTTTAAAATCTGCACTTAAAGTTAATCGAACATTTGCTTGTTTGTTTGTTTAATTTAAGGCTGCCCACTAAAGTGTGCTAGCCTGTGTAACTAATTTATCACTGTCGCTGCATTTTCTGTGTGCTTCTACAAAAAAACAAAAAAACAAAAAAATAATCCTTGTTTTCCCGCCTTTCTCGACTAGTTTAGGCCAGTATACAGGCATTGCTGTATTCTGGGCTGTGGTGTAGTTCCTGTGTTGTCCATTACCTTACTTGGATAGAAGGAAGTTTCTTGGCTCACCAGTGGGAGTGGGGCGCCTTGAGCAGCCTACCTGTCCTTGGGGGATGTGACCTCAGCACAAGAAGCTGTAGTAATTGGTTGTTTGGGACCATTCCTAGCTCTTTTGTAGTTCACTGCTTAAAGGCTATACTGCTCAGACAAGCTCACGTGGGTTTACAGAGTGGTCCTAGCAGCAAGGAACTTTGAAATAACTTCTGTTGCTTACTTTAAACTAGCCTGAACTGTCTTTTTACTGATTACTGCATTTATTTTAAAATCTGCACTTAAAGTTACATTTAGTCGAATTTAATCAAAAGTTTGCTTGTTTGTTTGTTTAATTTAACTGTGGAGGCTGCCCACTAAAGTGTGCTAGCCTGTGTAACTAATTTATCACTGTCTCTGCATTTTCTGTGTGTTTCTACAAAAAAACAAAAACAAAAAAATAATCCTTGTTTTTAGTTTAGACCAGTATACAGGCATTGCTGTATTCTGGGCTGTGGTGTAGTTCCTGTGTTGTCCATTACCTTACTTGGATAGAAGGAAGTTTCTTTGCTCACCAGTGGGAGTGGGGAGCCTTGAGCAGCCTACCTGTCCTTGGGGAAGTGACCTCAGCACAAGAAGCTGTAGTAATTGGTTGTTTGGGACCATTCCTAGCTCTTTGTAGTTCACTGCTTAAAATTGTTTGCACGGCTTTGCCGTTAAACAAGGTTAAACTTTTCTGGGTCCGCCAAGTCTGCTCTTCAATTTTTCCCTTAGAACTGTTCTACTTGCAATCTAAACAGCCTATACTCTATCTGAAAAGCTCAGCACTTGCTCCTAAAGCATTTTTTAGTAAAGCACTCTTAAACAAAAGAAAGTACTTCATTCACCTAAATTCTGTCAGTACCCATTTCCCTATAGGTCCTTTCTGACTCAGTTACACAGCAATCTTTTTCACTATTTCTAGCATGTCAAGGGTCAGTTGCTGGCGCCCTCTCCTGTTCAGCTGGTGAATCTAATCTTGAGGCAATGTTACAATTGCCTCATGTACACAGACAACCTCTCCTCCTCCCAACAAATACAAATATATGCGAGAGATGCAACTATATAGCCAAACTGGAGGCTGAGCTCTCAATTCAGTACTGGCAAGACCAGGCAGGAGGAGAAGGTAACCACGCACACCACAAACCCAGTCTCACATAGAACTATCACAACTGCAAACCAAACACATAAACACACAAAACATATTCGGAGGCTGTTTAAAATCTACCAAAACAACAGAGGCCTCCAAAGCAGACACCCAAGCAACCACCACCTCAAGACATAGCACATGCAACACATAGTTCACAAAGTCAGTGTGCTAAACAGTCACAGCCCTTAAGGCCAAACAACATGCCAGACACACTTGTAATAGGTGACTCCATAGTCAGACACACTGACGTCCCGTTCACCAGACTGAACAAGTCACAGTAAGCTGCCTGTCAGGAGCTAGAATCCACCACATAACACAAGCATTCAGGTCACTCCACAGCAAGTACAAATATGACTCGGTCATTGTACATGCGGATGTGAACGCCCTGAGACGTACCTCCCTGGACTACATGAAAGGAGACATAGAGGAGCTCTCTGATTATGTAGCCCAGGCTGGTATGACCCTGACCCTGAGCAGCATCTTACCCTCACCAAGAATGATGCCACAGTACAAAGACAAAATGATCAGTTTTAACAATTGGCTTAATTACTGGTGTCATTCTAAGGGGATCCAATGTCTGTCTGCTTGGGATGACATGCTTGACAAGCCACGCTGCTTCACAAGGGATGGCTTGCACCTGTCACCCCTGGGCTTCCGGATATTGGCCAAGGCTCTTGCCACCCCCATAGTGCCTTTTTTAGGCAAGGCTTAAATGACAAACCTACCTCCCTAGAAAACACAAGTGGAAAAAACTCAATGCCAGAAGTCTAAACCTCAAGATGCATGCCCTCGAAGCCCTCCTCAGTATGGAGAACATCGATGTCTGTGCAGTGACTGAAACCTGGTTCAAGGCTCCTGAGAGCACCCCAGCACTATCAGGTTTTACCTCATATCATGCTTTCCGCCCTAAAACTTGGACCGAACCACAAAAGGAGGGAGTATCCATTTTCATCAAAGATACCCACACCTCCAGGTTAGTGGCAACCTAAGCATCGGGAGACTATCCAGGTGCAACTAACCATAGGCAAAACTGCCTTACAGTTTGTAGCATGCTACAGACCACCCTCTCAAACTCAGGAACCCCACACAGCCTTCCTGAAGACACTGGAGAGTATAAATGTCTCTCCAAATACCATCATTTTGGGAGACTTCAACTACCCAAACATAGACTGGGAACATTACTCAAGCCCCAACACCCTAGCCCAAAGGTTCCTAGAATTCATAAACTCAAATGCAATGGAACAACTAGTCACTATTCCCACAAGAGGAGACAATATACTACACCTGATCATCACAAACATGGGGACAAAATGCTCCACACGGTATATCCGAAGTATATCCTCTTTGGTAAGATCAGACCATAAATTAATCTCACTATAAATCCACATCGCCCCCACCCCTGCACAAAGACCACAGTGAAGAACTTCAAAAAGCAAACTTCACACTTCTTAAGACTGAAGTGGTATCCTTCAAGGCCCCTGGGCCAGTGGAAACCACAACCCACACTGCTGAATCCCTTGCAAATGCCTTCTATGGGCACCTTCAAGAATGCATGGATCATGCAATCCCAAATAAAACCAAGACCCATTCCCCCAAAGGCAGGCGACTGGTCTGGTGGACCCCAGCCATAAACAAACTTTACAACAGGAGGAAGAAGCTATTACATGACAGAGCAAAATCCCTAAAAGGAAAGGCATCTCTGATCAGTACTAGCAAAAAACTACGATCACTCATAAAATCATCCAAGGCCAACTTTGAGAGAAAAAAGACACAAAGACAATCACAAGGCCTTCTTTAGCTATGTTAGAAACCTGGGTGGAAACTCCCAGATATGCTCAGAGTTAGTCCAAAATGACACAAAATACACTGAACCCACTGACATTGCCAACATTCTGGCAGACAGGTTCAGTGCAAATTTCCTCCCTCCCCCACAAAAGGAGAAATAACAATCCCAGCAGACTGTAGCCTCCCTAACATCTCAGATGCCCAGGTGAGAGCCGCCCTCTCTAATGCTAAAAACACAGCATCAATGGGACGGATGGTGTCCCGGCTGTGTGCTACATGAACTCCAAGAGGAACTAAACCCACACATAAGGCTGCTGTTTAATCTTAGCCTTACTAGGATACGCACCCAAAGTGGCACGGCAACAGTGGTCCCACTTCACAAAGGCGGTGCTTCTACGGACCCTGGAAATTACCGCCCCATAAGCTTGATGAGCCTGGTCTGCAAAGCTATGGAGAGGATCATTATGGAACTCATAAACAAAGACATTGGGGACCTACAGACATTGGATTATACCCAATTTGGCTTTGTCAAGGGCAGATCCTGCCTTTTGAACTTAGTCGACTTTTTTGAAACAGTCACTAAGGCCATTGATGAGGTAAGGCAGTTCACACAGCCTACCTTGACCTTGCAAAGCCCTTTGACACAATACCCTACTCGGGCATCATAGACAAACTCACCAGCTTAAATGTAAACCCATATGTCACAAGATGGGTTGCAAACTGGCTCAAGGACAGAACCCACAGGGTCAGAGTTGCTGGAGCTATGTCAGACTCTAAGCCAGTCACAAGCGGTGTCCCACAGGGCTCAGTCCTGGGACCCCTCTTGTTCGGCATTTATTTTTCCAAGGTACAGGCAAACATAGGAGGATTGTGGCTGACAAAGTTCACAGATGACTGCAAACTGGGCCATAATTGATACTCCAGCGGACACAAACATCCTTCAGAGAGGCCTCATAGAAATGGATAATAGGTGCCAGAGCCATGGCCTTAAGCTGAACACCAAAAATGCATAGTCATACCCTTTGGGAAAAACAAGGTGCCGACAAATTACCACATAGGTGGTAATCCATTACGGAAGAGGTAATCAGGGACCTAGGGACCCAGGTTGACAGTAACCTCTCATTTGACACTCACATTGCCAAAGTGGTTAGGAAGACCTTCTATATTGCCCACCTTATCATGAAGGGTTTCACATCTAGATCAAGAGAGGTCATTGTGCCCCTGTACTCTTCTCTTATCAGGCCAATGATTGAGTACAATGCCCCATTCAGGATGTATCTCACCCGACACCTGCAGCAGTTGGAAAGACCCCAAAAGTTCCTCACCAAGAGGATAAAGGGTCTTAAACATATGTCATATGCTGCCCGACTGAAAAAACTCCAGCTCTATTCAGTCGCATACCGCCTACTCAGAGGTGATCTGTGCCTGACATACAAGGCCATGTCATCCGAATTAATGGACATGCTCCACCTCAGAAAATCCAAATCCATCAGAGCCACGAGAACAAGAGACTTAAACCTCAACAAAGAAATAAATAGGACATGCTGGAGGGACAGATTCATAACCCAGAGGCTCCCTACACTCTGGAACAGAATCCCAGTCCATGTTAGGCAGAGCCCCTCACTGACTCTATTCAAGAGAAATCTCGACGAGTGGATGGGAGATCATAGGTTTACCCCGGGGGGTCATCTCTGTGTCACTACTAGACAGAGGCACAGTAAACTAAACCCTAAAAGGGCATAGTATTCTCATCCTAAGGGGTGGTGAAAGCCACACACAGTCTGGCTAGGCTTATAAATGCCCTAGGGCAGATAGCCTAGTACGAACCTATGAACCTATGAACCTATGAAGGTCTTACACAGACTAATGACTGTTGCCAAAGTCATGGTCTTAAACTTAATACAAAAAATGCATTATCATCCCCTTTGTCAAGGGTGATGTTGCTGCAAACTATCACATGAATAGCAATACCCTAAGCACACAGTCAGTGGTGACAGATCTGGGCTCACAGGTTGACAGTAACCTTAACTTCGATCACCATGCCTCCACAGTGGTAAGAAGGGCATTTTATATTGCTCATCTAATAAGAAAGGGCATTGCCTCTAGAAAAAGAGAGGTTATAACTCTCCTGTCCTCTTCCCTCATCAGGTCAATAATAGAGTACAATGCTCCCTTTAGTATGTTCCTTTTCAAACACCGGCAGAAATTGGAGAGACCACAAAGGTTCCTTAAGAAGAAAATTCAGGTTCTTCAAGATCTGTCTTATGCAGACAGACAGAAATCATTGTCACTTTACTCTGTCATAAAGACTGCTCAGAGGCAACCTGTGCTTTGCACATAGAGCAATCTCTGACCCAGCTTTAATGGAAATGCTGCACATTCACAAGTGAAATGGCAACATGGGTCATGCGCTCAAAGGACCTTAACCTGGTATGTGACATCAACAGAACTTGCTGGAGAGGAAGATTTGCCTCACAGAGGTTGCTCCACCTCTGGAATGAGCCTCATATGCATGTTAAACAAAGCCTCTCATTGGTGCTTTTTAAGCATAATTTGGAAGACTGGATGGGTAACCAGAAATTCCCTCTGGGGGTTCCACCTGTATCCCTCTTGGAAAGGGGGGAAATTGGTGCAGATTTTAGAGTCTGCTTGAACCAGACACCCTTGGGAACACGGGTTGAACTTGGTTAGGCTTGTAAGGGCCCTGGGACTGTCAGCCTAGTAACTGCCTATGATCCTATGTTCCTAATACCTTAACTGACAAATTTAGTACCCACAGTTATAGGCATTCCAAAGTATCCACAATCTCAGTCTCACCATTTAATTAATATGAAACAAGTATTCTCAGGCTTCTCAAAAGATAAGAATATCTTGTATATGGGCCCTAATAACATAAAATGTTGCCTCAGTACCAGTATGGTCTATTTTTTATCACTACTTAGCTTCTTTAATTTAAGCTTCTCTGCTCATTACACTCTTGAAGTCTATAAAAAAGCTAGCCTCATATATAAAGCTATAGCACATATTATCTCAGGCCTCATTGATCTGGACATTGAAAATATCAACTTTGGACCCTTATTAATTCACCTTTGTCAAAGGAAGATCCTTCCCTTTGAGCTGGTTAATTTCTTTGAAAAAGTTACTGAAGCAGTGCATAGTGGTCATGCATTGCATGCAGCATACCTGGACCTAGTCAAGACCTTTGAAACTATTCCACATACAAGCATTACTGACAGACTTGTAATTGTTACACTGTGCAGTGGATAGCAAACTGGGTTTAATTTCTCCACATCTTTTGGGTTTCTAATACAATGATAGGAATGGACCATATTCATAAGTCAGGGTATAATTGAAGTTCATGAAATTATTATTTTTCAGTCCTTGTTGTTAGCCAGAATTGCTCTTTGCAGCAACTGCAATATGCCCAAAACTGACTTGTTTTGCAATTCATATGGAGTTACATATGTTGATGGCATATCTAAATCTAACTGTAGATTTTTTTAGACCCATGGTTCCTACTGCTATTGGAACTGTATGGGTATCTTTGTTCCACATTGCCTTATTTCTCTTTGCAAATCCTGATACTGTATGAGTTTGTGTCCCTCTGCACGTCAAACACTGTTATCAAAAAGTGTAACAATTTTGATGATCAGTCATAAGCGTGGGAACCATAGAGCGAGGGAGAGGGAGAACCCCCCACACACACACACTTTTACAGCTTTAAGACCCAACAGAGGATTCATGGCACATCACATGAATTTAAAACACAAACATGCACGGGAATCACATCATTGCTGCCAGAGTCAGCCACAGTAAGCACTGACATTTATTTATGTTTTAATCTGAAACTGCTGTGGGCTCCATTAACATTGTAAGTTATGCTGGGCTGGGCTCCGTTTATTTATATTGGGCTTGTGTGTGTGTGTGTGTGTGTGTGTGTGTGTGTGTGTGTGTGTGTGTGTGTGTGTGTGTGTGTGTGTGTGTGTGTGTGTGTGTGTGTGTGTGTGTGTGTGTGTGTGTGTGTGTGTGTGTGTGTGTGTGTGTGTGTGTGTGTGTGTGTGTGTGTGTGTGTAATGCCCCAGTTACTTATTCCTGGTGGTTAGGATTACTTAGGCTCAAATCCTGTACTTTAGCAACAGCAGCCTGCATCCTCTACCCACACCACCACATCTGATTCAGGGAGGTGAGTCCATAGCGCTCAACCATCTACATTAATTAGTGAGAATATAATTCACTAAATAATGATAGTGCTTTAAGCTTCAGTCTTCCTATCTTTTTTGGAAATACATGGTAACACAAAACACTATTTTAGCAACTTTCTAAGATCATACAAGCAATATTTAAAATGTGTCCCTGGCTTTGGCCCTTTGCCCCCCCCCCCCCCAATGAATTTTGTCTTTTTCCAGATTTCTTCTGCTGTGAAATTGACAGCTTTAGCTGTGTCAAGTAGATGGTGCTGTGATAGCATTTTTGCCTCACAGCAAGAGGGTCTCTGGTTTGATTCTTGGCTGGGGTGCTTTCTGTGTGGAGTCTGTATGTCCTCCCTGTATTTGTATGGGTTTCCTTTGGGTGCTTGGGTTTCCTCTCATGTTACAAAGACATACATCTGGAGCATTTCTCCCTGGGCCTCTGCTGAAAATTGGCTTTGTTCCAAGTTGGACTTTCCTGGTAAACAAATGTTGCATAAAACATTTTTACAAGGAGCGGAGAGCTTCAGGGGAAGAGAAGTTTACTGCTGCTTATTCCAAATCTGTTTGTGTTGCTAGTAGCACAACAGATAGTAGCCTTATTTTTCATGCAGAAGGCTGTGGGTTCTACTCCCACAGTATGCAGATGGATCACTGATACTGTACTGTGTTGTACTTTAAAGGGTGTGAATGCTGCAGTCCTGTGAATGTCCTCCTTTGGAGGAGTTACTTAGTAACTATGAACCTGTTATCAGTTTGCCATCCATTCCCTATTGCAATATTACTAGCTTATCATTTTTAATGTAACATAGGCAATTTATTCTTCAAGGGCAACAGCCACTTTATTTGTAGATGAAACAATGAAATATAAAGTTGTTTCCTAGCAGCAACCTCTTCATTAGTTAGAGATCCCTTTAATGTGGAATTATTTAGATGGCTGACTTCTGCAGACATTTTGCATATTTACTGATATTGGTGGATTGTAATGACAGAAGTTTGAGTGGCCTTTTATGGTTGACATTTTCTGAAATGGGTAGTTTTGTCATTATTGGTTCATTCATATGTTTCATTGCTTACTTGAAGACTGTTCAAAACTACAAATTTAGAACATATGCTAACAACTGGTGCTGTATTATACAAGGAATATAATTTAATACAATCAGGAAGGTGAATCAAAAAATGCATACATGTATGCATGGCCCTAAAAATGTGTTTGAAAACAGCCCAGAGGAAAGTGTGAAAGTCTCAAAATCACGGGCAAATTCTAAGCTTTACTGTTTGTTACCAAAGCAATGGATGAAGGTAAAACAGTTCACACCACATTAACTTGACCTGGCCAAGCCTTTTGACACAATCCCCTACTCAGGTGTAGTACAAAAGATGAATAATATAGGAGCAAACACTTGCATCACTAGCTGGATTGCCAACTTGCTCAGAGGATGCAGAAGGTCAAATTAGGGGAAGAGACCAGTCACCAATGGAGTCCTCCAGGGTTCGGTGCTGAAATTTTTTCTGTTTGGCATATATATCTCAAAAGTAAAAGGAAATACCAAAGGGCTTTGGCCAGCTAAGTTTGAGATGACTGCAAGCTAGGAGCAGTTATTGAATCCCTAAATGACTTGGCCATCATGCAGGAAGGTTTGTCCCAAATAATAACTGGTGTCAAAATCGTGACAATGCCCTCTGAGAACTGACCCAATTGTTTGGCATTTGGGAACTTGTGTGTACACTCAGTGACCTAACTTTTGACCAACATGTGCCCAGAGTCATAAGAAAGCCTTTCTATATTGCACAGCTTATAAACAAATTGTGACTAGATCTAGAGATGTTGTCCCCCTTTACAAAGCTCTCATTAGGTCAATCATTTTATATAATGACAACTTTGGCATGTATCTGTAAAGCCCCATGCAACAATTGGAATACCTTCAGAGATACCTTACTAAAAGGATAGAAGTCCTAAACAATAGGTCTAGCATGGACCACCTCAAAGATTTATTACTATAGTCAGTATCCTACAGAGTGCTTAGACGTGACATGTCTGGCATACAAGGCATCCTCTGACCTAATACAGCTGGACCTACTGAACATCAGCAAGTCAATTGACATCAATAATATCCAGTCCAGGTATCTAAACTGAATGTTGTGGACAGATGGATATATATCACAGAGGCTACCACTATTCCAGAACAGACTATCCATAAAAATAAAACAAATCTCATCCATCCATATTCAAATGCAACTTGGATCTAAGGATGGGTAACAGAAAATGTACTCCAGGATTTCCTCTCATGCCACTAATGGATAGAGGCAGTTCCTAAATGCTGCATCCCTTACATGGGTCTCCTCAAATTATCTATGGTATGATCACAGTTATTTGCACTAGGACTAATATACAATTATCATCCATGGGATAGGTAAGACCAATCAGAAAATGTTAATTCAAGCACCAAAAGGGAATTGGCTAAGCTTAAAATGTCCTCCAAGTGAACCTATGTTGTGGTACTAAATAGTTATGAAAACTGCCCTTTTTAGATCAATAAGTGCCCCTGTTACCCTCTGCCCCCCCAGTCTTCAACAGCTTCCAGCACCTATGTGGTCAACGCTGCTTTTGTCTTTTTTCTTGTATCTGTTTTTTGAATTGTTGGTAATGGGTGATCCCATGTGATGTACACTTCATTATAAAATGCTCTGTGGTTCATGTTGTCACTGCTTCTTAGCTAATTCTATATTGTAGTGTTTGTATAATCTCCAGTGCAACAATCTTTGACACATTATTGTGCCTTTCAATGTACAGGTCCTTTGTCATGAGTGTATCACACCCAGCAACAAGGTGTGCAACTGTTTCAATTCTTTTTTTACAGAACCTATGTTTGTCTGTTTCTTCCATATGTTCAAAGGGCTTCGTAAACCAACATGCACGTAGTCCATTATCCTGCACCACCATTATTAACCTTTCATCCTTTGGTATCAACTCACCTCTCCTTAACCATTGCTACATCAAATCTTGATCAAACTGAGGTTGTTCCAGGAGATCTCCATACTTGCTGCTATATTTATGTAGCTTCTACATTCCTTTCCTTCTTATCTGTTCCTTCTCCTTATATTCTTTCTTTTGTTTTTTTTCACATTTAGTTGCTGTCTGATTTTTGTCTACTTCTGTTTTGGTTTCCATTCTCACTTGCCACCTGAATGCTTCTGCTAAACTAAGCAGAGAGGTCATCTTAGACTTTTTTCCACATGTTTTAAAACTTTTACTGTGTTTGCATTTGATGAGATCAGCAGATATGTATGCATTGCCCCGACTGCAGATCTATACATGTAATCAGTTTTGAGGAGGCCCATATCTCCTTCGGCGTGGAATATATAATCTTGGTATACACAAATATTTATATGTCATATGACAAGCATGAAGCATTTTTCTTGTTTTTCTGTCCAATTAATCCAATACCTTTTGGGACCAGTCAGTCTCATCAAAACTGTAAGTTAAAACAGGAAGAGCAAATTAGTTTATAACTTGGACTTTATTCCTCGATGTCAATGTTGTTTTCAATATTAGTTTTAGTATTCTGAAGTATTCCATACTGAGTTTTATTTGTATTTGTTCATCTTTCATTGCCAATCCTTCATCATTTCCCAAATATTTATTAACTCCTTCCTGCTCAAGTTCTGTTATATCACATTCCTGTCCTAGATTCATATTTTTGGTACTGCAATTGTCCTGCTTTAAATGTTGTGTTTGCACTTTTATCAAGACCAAATGTTCTTAAATCATATGAGAAAGTTTTAACCACTCGCAGATGTGCTTTCATCTTCTTATATGAAGAACTATACACATTTAAGTAATACATGAAAAGTAGATGAGAAGTTGTTAACCAAGTTTGTTTTCCAAGAGCCAACTGTAACCAAGATCTAATCTGTTAAGTAAACAGCTTAATGGGTTACGGGCAAGAAAACAACAATAGCAGTGACAACGGATCACCCTGGAATATCCCCCTTTGAATTTTTATTCCTGGGGTAATAATTTGCCCTTTGTTATGACTTAATTGCAAAGTGGTTTGGCATAGATTCATGGTCACTGTAATGTAATCGATAAATGCAAGGCGTGTCTTATAAAACTGTAAACACTCCTTTATCCATGAATGTGGGATGCTGTCAAATGCTTTTTGTAATCTTGTTATGCCTTACTTAGATTCTTCCCCTTTTTCAATTCTCCATTATGGCTTTATTTAGCAACAAATGATCCTTTGTTCCATGACTTCTTTTGTTACCCTTTTGTTCTACTGCCATAGGTTCATAGATTAGTCCATGATCGAGTTTTCTTCTAAATGACTATAAACTCTGTTTGCATCAATTCCAGTATTTAGTTTGTACATTGTCAGAAGGTAACTTATTGGTGTATAGTTTTTAGGGTGACTTACAGGTTCACTCTTAAGAAGGAGGTGTCATTTCTCCTGTTATTAACCAGGTTAGTTTCTATTAGGGATGCACATGTAAATAGCTTTTACTCAGGGCTAAATCTTTATATAAAGCTGTCCACACTTTTAGCCAGAAGTTAGGTACTGCATCTGGGCTGGGGAGTTTCAATCTAGGAGCTTTTCTTAATTTTGTTTCAATTTCCCTGACTGTCACTTCATCCCATCTCATATCCTGCACATTTGAACTCCTTAATGTTTCTTGTAATGTTTCTATCCATTTAGCATCTTTGTTATATTCCACAGGATCTTCATAAATATTCCTCCAAAATGTGTCTATTTCTTCTGTTTTGGTGCCATTTCTATTTCTGTTGCTTTGTTTACCGGTCCTCTATAAAACTTTTTGGGGTCATCAATGAAGTGCTTATTTTGTAGTTTTTCATTATATTTATCTGCATGTCTTCTAAATGTAAAATTCAAGTAGCAAAATAAAATAAAAAAATAAAATAAAATGCTCATTTTTGTAAGTGGATTAATGCACTTAAGGTGTGCTTTGTACACATATTACCTCATTGGGTTGGGAGGGTGGCCTAATGGTTAAGGTGTTTGCCTTACAAACACAAGGTGCAGGGTTTGAGTCTCATAAGGGATAATTTGCTAAGCTTAAAATGGCTCGCAAGGGCAGTTAGCTTAGTACTAATCTATGAACCTATGCCCAGGGATTATAAGGCATGAGCCACTGTGACTACAACAAAGATATACATAGAGCATGCTTAGGGGATAGGACTGCCCCTTTAAAAATTACCATTTTTTTAAGATTGTATGGAGTGATAAAACAAAATGAAAAAAATGACATGTACATTTCCCAAGTCTATAAGGCAATGCTTGAAGAGATGTGTACATTTTTGAATCATCTGAAAACACAAAGAAGAAAAACAAACACTGGACCTGAAAGTGTGATATAGCACTTTTAATGTCATGACTTCATCAGAATGCACAATGTAAAAATTCAGTTGCTTTAATTCCTATCAAAAGGATCACACGTTAGCCAGAATGTTGTATTTCAATTTTTTTTTGCATGTTAACTAGATGAGGGGGGACAACATGATGTGTTGAAAAAAATTCTTGGTACACTCTTGTTTAAGCACTTTAGAATGCGATAATTTGGGGGAGGGGGGTTGATTTCACTTAGATATGGCAGCCAGATCTCATTGTCACTTATATCTGAAAACTACACTTTGTTTCTGTACGACCACACAGATCATACTAACCACTACTGTGAAATACCAGGGTACAAAGTAAGTGCTTGTTATAAAAGTATTAATTAGAGGCATATTTTAATGATTACAATATATCTCTTTAAGTCTTTGTGACCTTTGTACTGATAAATTGTTTTTCAAAATACTTTAGACATTAAGAGGCCTAGAATTTTAAAATTAGTAAATGCAAGGTTTACTCATCTCAGCCTTAAATATATATCAAACTTGTCAAAATTAGGCTAGATTTGTCCCAAAGAGATGCCCTAAAGAGACACTATATATATATATATATATATATATATATATATATATATATATATATATATATATATACTACAAACTAAACTGTTAAGATAATGACTATTATAAATAATGTACGGAACAGTCACTTAGGCAACTTTCTCATATGCTGTAATGTTTTTTAAAGTTTAACATAGATGAAAAGAAATGTCCAGATGTTCTGATAAGATTAAGAAACAGTTACTTCCTGTGCATCTGCTGTACTACCACATTACAATGGTTAAGACATATGACAGTATCGTGTAATTGCAATACTGTTTTATGCAATACCTCTCTGTGCCAGTGCCTGGGCTGCTAGCAAAACAAAGCTCAGATGGTTGAGCCACGTGACATTCATCCACTTTCAAACTTGCAGCCTGCCAAAAGAAAAAAAAAAAAAAATCATGACATGTCATTAAAGGTCCAATCAGATATCAGTCACATTAAACAATTATAAATTAACTTTGAGGTGGAGACAAGCCTTACAACTGTGTGCTTGATATGGCAGCTTGCGGATTTCTACATGTTATTTTGCTGAGGGATTTGAGCATCTTTTTTTTTAACATGTAGGGCGTATTCAGAAAGGAATAGTAGTATGCAAAGTGCTATTTAACATCATTGTGTTTTTGTTTAAACTTTTGCTACATTTAAAGAATATGGCCAGATATGATACTAAATTAAACTTTAGAAATATAGCTATATTCTAGACACTGGCAAAGCTTAAAAAACATGCTGTTGAAATAAGTAATGCTTCATGCAGCACCATTCCCTTCCAAATACCTTCTGTAATCTTGCCATCTAATCATTAGGCAGTGTCAGTGTTGTTCTGACACACCTCATGTTCAATTTACTAAGTGCAGGGATCCCCTGAGCTCACTTAATGAGAAATAACAATGGAGTAAGTATCTGTCCAACTGAGTGAAGCAGGATATAAACAAAATCAGGTGCCTCTGTTATTGCTTTAATTAAATAGGTCCCCTGCATGACTAAAATCATTTCTACTAGTCTATTTCCTATCTTGTGTACTACCCTCTTTATGAACATTCATAATGTGTAGTAACATATTGTTGATGCCAGCTCTGTAGTATCATGAGATGCAATAAGAAATTTTGCAGGTACTCACAAATATCACAAATATACTGCCACTATTAAATTTATTTAATTGCCTCTGATCTCCTGGAAGACCTGAGTGGGCAAAGTCCTTTTTCATTGGATTCTCAGGGAAAAAAATCTCCATACTACATATATCTATACATAGGTTCCATGAGTTCAGATATACATTTTAACATATATATACACTACATATCTCATTCAGCATAATAAGCTCACACACATCTGTACAACATTCAGCATTACTTAACATTATCCAACATTATAGCAGTATAATTTATATATATTTCACTGGCTGGAAACATCAAAGAGACACTCCATAACAAACAAATAAATAAAAACAACTGTTTATGCAGGGTACACCCCCCCTTCTGTGGCCCCCAACACCTTCAACACATTAATTATACCAACTCTGAATTTGCACACTAGAGGGGAAAAGATACATTTTCCTCTTTAACTCTTCAATATCACACATAACAATAACTATAGCACTCACTAAACAAACAACACAATATAAATTTGATAAAAAGATCAGTAAATTGTTTTGATGAAACAAACATTCACAAATGAAACAAAACACAAACACACACACACACACTTTAGTTTTTGCACAAAAACAGCAAATTATGCATCTGCAAATTTGCAGATGACTGCAAGCTGGGTGCTGTCTTAAATTTCCCTAGTGATGTAAACAGCCTCCAAGAGGGCCTTACCCAAACTAATGACTAGTGCCAGAAGCATGGCCTCAAACTGAATGCCAAGAAATGCATCATTATTCCCTTTGGGGAAAATGGCATCCCCACTAATTATCACATTAATAACAACGTATTAAGCATGCAATCAGTTGTGAGGGACTTAGGCACCCAGGTTGATAGCAACCTGACTTTTGACCACCATGTTGCTTCCGTTCTGCAGAAGGCTTTCTACATGGCACACCTCATAAGTAAGGGTATTTCATCCAGGAACAAGGAGGTCATAACGTCCCTGTACTCCTCCCTTATCAAGTACAATGCCTCGTTCAGCATGTACCTTGCCAAGCACATGCAGCAGCTGGAGAGACCACAGAGGTTCTTGACCAGAAAAATCGAAGGTCTCAAACACCTATCCTATACAGATAGGGTAAAAGCCTTGTCCCTCTGCTCAGTCTCATATAGACTGTTCAGAGGTGGCCTGTGTCTGGCATACAAAGCCATCTCAGACCCAACCTAGATGAAGTTGCTGCATATCTGTAAGTTAAACTCCACTCATGCAACCCAGCCCACATGCAATGCCTCAACCTGGTCTGTGACATTAATAGAACTTGTTGGTTGGACAGATTTGTGTCCCAAAGACTTCCCCATCTGTAGAATAGACTCCCTCTCCATGTCAAGCAGAGTACATCTCTATCCCTCTTTAAGAGGAACCTGGATGACTGGATGGGAAACAGAAAATACACCACTGGGATCCCACCTGTGTCCCTGCTGGACAGGAAAAAAGGGGTGCTGACTTTGTGGGAACATGGGCAAAATTCTTGGCTAGGCTTATAAGGGCTTCTGGACCAATAGCCTAGTATCATCCTATGAACCTATGTGTATATTTTTCACAATAAAAAATCCATAGAGCCCTTTACACAGGAATTTATCATAGCAAAAGTGTGAAGATTTAAGCTTGCATTGGTGGAGTAGAGGGATAAGGTCTTGACTGTGGCCCAGGAAATCTGGGTGGCTGATGGCTCAAGAAAGGAGGACAAGTGTGCACATCCTACAGGGAGACATGATGGTCCAAGCATGTCCACAAAACTGTTCTGCTGGCATATTCTCCACTGGAGGGCAGAAGAGTGCTTGGATATAGGGAAATGGTGTGTTACTTAATTTCTCCAAATCTTTTGGGTTTGTAATACCATGACAGGAATGGACCCAATTCCTAAGTCAAAGTATAATTAAAGTTCAGGAAATTAGTATTGTTTCAGTCTTTCATGTTAGCAAGAAGTGCTCTTCATAGCACCCACAATATGCCCAGTAATGACTCCTTCTGCAAGTCGTACAGTTACATGTGTAAGTACAATTATAAATTATTTTTTAGAAGACTCATTGATGCTACTAATACTGGAACTGCCTGGGTATCTTTTTTTCATATTGCCCTCATTTCTGCCTGCAAATCGTGGTATTTTATGACTTTGTGTCTCTCTGTACATAAGACACTTTAGTCACTAGGTGTAGCAATTTCAGTGATCAATGCTACTTTTGTCTTCTTTTCACGGGCTACCATATCTGATTTCTCACATCTATTTTTTGAACTGTTGGTAATGGGTGATCCTATGTGATATAAACGTCAACATTTTCTATAATGCTTTGTGGCTCAAGTTTCCGATGTTTTTCAGCTCCTTCAGTATTATAATATTTACACAATCCCCAATGCAACAGTCTTACCACATTAATATGCCTTTCAGTATACAGTCCTTCTGCCATTAGTATATCACAACCAGCAACAAGATGTGCAACTATTTCTAATTCTACTTTACAACACCTACATTTGTCTGTTTCTCCCACATGTTCAATGGACTTTGTAAACCAACGTGTACATAGTCCATTAGCCTGGGCCGCCAATATTAACCTTTTGTCTTTTGGTTTTAAATTCACCTGTCCTTAACCATTCCTGCATTCATTCCTGATCAACATGAGATTGTTCTAAGAGTTCTATACTTGCAACTATATTTATGCATTTTTGCATTTCTTGCCTTCTCATCTGATCCTTCACCTTGTATTCTTTCTTTTGTTTTTTGGAACATTCAGTTGCTGCTTGATTTTTCTATCTACTTCTGGTTTGATTTACATTCCCGCTTGATGCAGATATGCTGCTGCTAAACTAAGTAGGGAAGTCATATTAGACTTATTCTCTGCATGCTTCAAAGCTTTCACTAAGCTTGGGTCTTTGGGTTTTGTGAGGTCAGTAGATATATATATATATATATATATATATATATATATATATATATATATATATATATATATATATATATATATGCTGTCCCATGATTGCAGATCTATACATATAATCAATTCTGAGGAGACCCATACCTCCTCCAGAATGAGGAATATATAGTGCACTGATTGCACTGATTTTTATGAATCATTTGATGAGCATGAAGCATCCTTCTTGTTTTCCTGTCCAACCTATCCAGCACTTTTTGGGGCTAATCACTCCAAAACTGTAAGTTATGACAGGAAGAGCAAATTGGTTTATAGCTTAGACTTTGTTCCTAGATATCAATGCAGTTTTCAGTATTAAGTCTTCTGAAATATTCCTTACTAAGTTTTATTTACACTTGTTCATGTTTTATTGTTGCTCCTTCATCAGTTTCCAAATATTTATACACTCCCTGTTGCTCAAGTTCTTTTGTATCACATTCCTGTCCCAAACTGATGTTTTCTTGGGGCTGCAGGTTTCCTGCTTTAAAGGTTGTTTTTGAACATTTATCAAGACCAAATGACATTCTTATACCATCTAAAAAAGTTTTGACCACTTGCAGTTATGCTTTCAGTTCCTCATCTGATGAACTATACAGTTTAAAATCATCTACAAAAAGAAGATGAGAAGTTTTAACAGTTTGTTGTTTTCTGGGTCCCAAACTGAAGCCATAATCTCATCTGTTGAGTAAACATCTTAATGGGTTAAGGGCAAGACAAAAGATCAGCAATGACAGAGAGTCACCCTGGAATATTCCCCTTTGAATTTTTATCCCTGAATAATAATTTGTCCTTTATCAAGGCTTAACTGCAAAGTGGTCTGCCACTGTTTCATGCTCTCTGTAATGTAATCGATCAGTGTAGGGTGTATCATATACATTTTTAAGCACTCGTTTATCCATGAATGTGGGATACTGTCAAATGCTTTTTTGCAGTCTATCCATGCCATTCCCCTTTTTACAGTTCTCCATTATGATTTTATTTAACAAAAAAATGATCTTTTGTTCCATATGACTTTCTTTTATTACCCTTTTGTTCTATTGCCATGATTGAGTTTTCTTCCAAATGACTTTAAACTTAGTCGGCATCAATTCCAGTGTATAATTTATATGTCATCGGAAGGTAAGTTACTGGTCTATAGTTTTTAGGATAGCTTGCAGGTTTGCTAGTAGGAGCAATGTGTTTCCTGTTGTTAACCAGACTGGTGTCTGTTTGGGGTGTGCATATAAATAGTTATTACTCATGGCTAAATCTACATATAAAGATGTTAATACTTTTAGCCAGACATTAGGTATTGCATCTGGGCCTGGGGTTTTCCATTTAGGAGCTTTTCTTAACTTTGTTTCAACCTCTCTGGCCATTACTGCATCCAATTTCATATCCTGTACATTTGAAGTTCTTATTCTTTCTTTTACTTCTTCTATCTTCATCATCTGATGAAGTTAAAGTTACCATTGATGAAAGCGCTCAAATTTTAATTACAATAAAAGTGTGCACTGGTCCGGGTTTACTCTGTTGGTTTTTTTATGTTTTATCATTTTCTTTAAACTGAGAGCACATTCTTTGTTCTCCATTTTCTGCAAGCATTCTATAGAAAATTCCAGAGCATCTTCCGGTGCCGCATTCTCTTCAGTTTCATCCTGTGCCATCCGTTGTTCTTTCATATGGAAACTCACTAGTCTATCACTCCACAATACTGACTGCATCAGAGTTGCCACAGTTTCCTGTTCCTTCCCTTGCAGTGCAACTCCACCTGAATGCTTGTACTGGTTTCCTGTGGAAAGCTCCAAAGTAAATTCATGTGGCAGCAGATCAGATGCTTTCCGCTCCACTGATTTCTCCTTAATTTGAGGATCCTTTGCTCTATCCTATTGTGATGTTATCAGAGTTAGATTTTCTACACTAAATCCTTCACTTTGCAGGTAATCCATAACCTCAGTTTCTATTTCTTTAACATCTCCATTACTAACCCTCTTTTCTATTTTTCCTCTTGGTTTTCTTATTTTTTGTATTGTAAAATTGTCCATGTCTGCATGCCTTTGTCTCTATTTCTCTTCAAATATCTTTGATGGTACTTTTTTTGAATTGATTAGTTTTGCTTTCTCCTTTGCATAAATATTGCATCATATTAAATCTCTTCTCCGTTCCCACATCCATATTTCTTCTTCAGATGTCCTGTTCCTCTTGTTTCTCCTTACTTTGGGGACTTGTTGCTCCATCATGCTGTGATATAACCTGTTAGACTTTCTACACTAAATCCTTAACTTCGCAGGTATTCCATAACTTCAACTTCTATTTTTTTCTGCTTTACTAATCTTCTGCTCTGTGCTCCCTCTCTGTGATCTTATTGTTTTTTTATTGTGAAATTTTCCATATCTGGATGCCTTTGTCTGTATTTTTCTTTGAATATCTTTGGGGCTGCCTTTTTTGTGTTGATTAATTTGGCTTTCTCCTTTGCATAAATATCGTACCACATCAGATCTCTCTTTCTTTCCCATGTCCATATCTCTTTTTTATAGCTTTCAAAACTCTCTAGATTTTGTTCTTTATATTTTCACACTTCCTCACTCATTTCTTTTTCCAAATGGCGGAAGGTTTCTTGGTCTTCATAATGTTTTTTCATGAATCTGTTTATTAATGAACACAAATTATTTGAAGCTTCTGACAGTTTTTCTTGTGAAAGTATTTTTCTTTCCTCTAATTTCTCTCTTAAATCTTTTTGTATATTATCTGTCTGGAAAGTCTGGGCTTCTTGCATTAATAGTAACAATACATAATTTCTTTCTTACCCTCAGTAGTCCACGCTATCATCTTTATGGCTCTTTTTTTGTCCTATAAGTTTTTGTGAATTTGTGGTCTACTACTTCTTTCTACAATGGGAGGGGGGGCATCCCCCCTGGGCCTGGCCTGGCCCTGTTGTAGGAATGTTTCTGTTTCTTGAGGATTCTACACTGTCATTTTTTTCCAATCCTGGCACCATTGCTCCTACCAGGATTGGACACTTTTTTATCCTGGGTCTTGTGCTTCCAGATATATTTTTTTATTTTTTAACCTAGTTCTGGCCATGTATGTTATATAAAATACAGTCTATATATCAGTGTCATCTTAGTGAGATTTTGTGAAAAACAGGGTTCACCTCGTAAAGGTACTCACCAAGACTTGAGGATGAATTAAATTCCAGTAATACTACTCACATTTGCTTGCTGACTTGGTCAGTAACAGATGGTGCAGTGAGGACTTGTTCGTGTCTATGGAAGCCAGTGTGGGTAGCCTTTGTCAGTACATGTGGAGAAGCCTGAGTGTATGGACAAAAGGAGACAGGCCGTCCTTCAGGAGATGCAAGCACTCATGTCACCAAGATGGGAAGAGCTGGACCATTAACAATTAAAAAATGTCCTCATGGCTAGGATGCCCAGTGAGGAAACAAGCAATGCTGATGTCTGCCTTAAGATGATCTCCCCACTGGATCCTGGAATTTCACAACACTGGAGAATAAATGGGCATCCAATAGAGGGAGGCTTGGTGGTCAGTGGGTAGAAGGGGAAAAGTAATTAAAAAAAGGTTTGACAATTTTTATGCTAGTTGTTTGGTTTGACTGGAGAAGAACATGACTTAGTGATGGATTCAGTACAAATGCAGACAATTTTGTTGATTTTTTCTGAGATTTTAAATTGCAGATGGAATTATTTTTTTCTTATTTTTGTTAAGACTTAGTTCCAAAGTTTAGCACTGTAAGCAGAGTATAGACAATCACTGCACCAAAAAAGGGGTAAGTAATCTGATGCAGAGTACAATTTGAAACAACCATCAATAAAACTTGATGACATTTAATGAAAAGTCTTGCCCATTATAATTTTTGGAATTTTGAATGAATACTTGGTGTTGATTTACTGAACACAGTTCTTTGTGACGTGTGTACCAGTTTAATAACTGACTGATGCCAAGGCAACTTTCTGGGGTACAGAGGATGCTATAGCTATAACCAGTCTTTAGGTAAGTTCAGGCTACTAGTTTAGGTAACTCCAACCTGTTAAGAGACTGTCGTGCATGACTGTGATGTGTTTTATTGATGTGGTTGCTTGCAAACTTTACAGCTTTATTATAAGTTTGCTCCAGTTTAGCAGCATGACAGGACTGTAGGTTAGTAAAGACTGAACTGTGATCTCAAGTGCATTTGCTTTTAGGAAATCTTTGACTTTATAAAAAAGTCCTACATTATGATTGTTTTTGGAATATGTGTTGAATGTGTTTTTTGAATCTTTAATTATGATCACATATTATTCCCAGTGCTATTTTTTTATTTTATACTAGATCAATTTAATATTACTGATTCATAATATTGTTAAAGAGTGATACTTTATTGAGTTGGAGATATAAGTAATTTAGTTTTATTTGGATTTAAGAGAAATTTACATTGCTAAAGCCAGCTTTCTGTTTTTGTAATAGAATGCTGCACAGCAGCCTGGAGCTGCTTAAATGAAGAAGCTGCACATATTAGTGCTGAGTTCATAGGTTCATAGACAGTTACTAGGCTATTGATTCATGATCTTAAAAAGCATAACCCTGCATTCCCACAGTATTGATTCACTCTTGTATTTTGATATATAAATCTCCAAAAATGGTGCCACACAAGTATATGTTAGTTATTCACAGATTTCAAATGTCCATGATGGCAATTGGAGCTAAACTAGGTGTTAATTTGCAGGTATCCATATATGCATCCAAATTACTTTCAATAGAGTATGAGAAGAACTCTGCTTTATGTGTGTGTGTATGTGGGGGGGGGGGGGGCAGTTGCAAAGGCATAACTGGTTCAATTATTGCCTGTGCTAGTCCCATGAACTAGCTCTCCACCACCTCAGCGCTTCACAAAAAAAAAAAAAAAACAACTGGCTTTCTGCACTATACCAGCCAGGTAGCCAAATAGACGACTTTTCCCTACTGCCTCAGCTCTTCAATGGAAGAGCAAAAAAAAAAAAATCAGCAATCAAGTACCTGGGGCTCCTGAAATGCAGGGTCCATTCAGGTCACATTTCTGCCCCCCTGCCCTAACCCTCCTTCCTTAGATTATAGGAGCAAAAATATAAATATAAAAAAAAAGAAAATTTTTTGTCTTAAACTGTAGCAAATTACAGTTTACACCCCCACACAGAGCACTTCTGTGCTCAAGTTTTATAGTTATAAAAACTTTTTTACTTCTAAAATGTAGGAAACTGCTTGCTGCAAATGTAGCAAGCAGTTGCTACTGTTTAGATCACATATAGAGCATTACAGCTCTCAGATTTGATCACAAATGCAATACGAACTTTAAAAAGCTGGTATGCACTAAAGATTGATCAGGATGATGGATGAGCAAATCTTGCTCATAACACCTTGCTCCCAGGGCAGTTGCCTCCTTCACCCAGCCCTAGTTATGCTGCTGGCTGATTGCATAGAACTGGTATTCTCTGTGATACATACCTACCTCTCCAGCATGTTCTATTAATCTTGCAAAGGAGATTAAGGTCTCTTTCTAATACCGTTGGACTTCTGAATGGTCTAATAGAACAAGATCTGTTGGAGCTCTATATGTAAGGCAGACATTGCCTCTCAGTAGCCTGCATGACACCAAGATAGTCTGTGTAGCCTTTATGATTCCGGCCCTTGATTTTTTTAGTGAGGAATTATTGTGATCATTTCACCTGTGACGTGTTTGGACAGGTATGTACTGAAAGGGGCATTATAGTCAATGAACAGCTTAAAGAATGTAGAACAATTATGTTCCTGGATCTGGATGCCATACTCTTCAATATAAGGTGTGCAATGAAAAAGGACTTTCTTACAATAGTGTATACAGGACAGTTCATGTCAACATTGGTTTCCAAATTTCTAACTTTAGGATCAGTTTCCAAAGAGGTATTGTCAATGTGGGAGCTACAAAGTGAGTCACACTTACTGAAGTCTGCAATTATATATTTCTTTGCATTTAGTTTCAGTCCATGGTTTTGGCACCAGCTGTTTGTTTGGGACAGGTCCTCTTACAGTAATCCTCTGGGGTGTTTATGATGGCACCAAGTTTGGAGTCATTTGCAGACTTGGCGAGCCACAATCCCTTAACATTAGCTTTGACATCCAATAAATAAATGCCAAAGAGAAGTGCCCCAAAGACGGAACACTTGGGGAGAAGATAGAGTCACCTACCCTTACTTCCAGTGTTCTATTTGAGAGGCAACTTGCTATTCAGTAAGTTACATGGTGGTTAACATTTAGTTGGGAAGAGTTTATCTGTGATACTTGAGTGTGGGATGGTGCTGAATGCCTTGGCAAGGTCCAGAATCCAGATAGACAAGGTGCACTGATCTGCCTTTAACCATTGTCTCAGTGCCTTTTTCAAAGTAGTCAACCAAAGGACCTGCCCTTGATGAATATATACTGAGTAGACTAAAAAGTCTGCAGGTCACATATATCTCTATTTATTGGTTCCATAATGATCCTTTCCATAGCCTCACAGATGAGCTGGTCAGGCTTATGTGTCTGTAATTACTCAGGTCTGCTGTAGCTCTAACTTTTTGCAAGGGGAGTGACTATTACTGTCCTCTAGTTATCCTGCACAAGGCCTATTATAAAATTGTGATGCTATGAGGTAGTACCGTCTGTGCAAGGGAGAGTAGGGCAGTATGTGTGTACATATGCCAGCACAGCTAACTGGAGTGTTGCAAAGAATTTTATGTTATTTGACTATCACACTGATTTGTACAGATGTTTGAGTTAAAAATGTATTTGTAAAGTTACTTGTGTTAAAAATGCATCAACAGTAGGTCCTTTTGAACAGAAAGAATGCATGTATGTATATTAGGTTGTATTCTTGTAAGTGATTGTTAGAAAAATATGTATTAATGTATATGTTTAGTGCTTATTAAAAGCTAAAAGGGTTAACACATTTCATTCTATTTTATGTACAGCTTAGTTTTGTATGAAATTACAAGATGCTTTCTGAAACTGCAAGATGCTCTCTGACCTAGTATTTGCTAGCACAGCAAAATTCATGTTTATGCCTTTTGGAAATTTACTGAGAAGCAGGTGATTATCTGCTAGGTCAGGAAAATAATGAATAGAACAATACTGTTTTCAATAATGTTACTGAACTTGAACAATCAGCTCTGTTCGTGTTATGAGAACATGCACAGCTGCAGAAAAGATAGATACAGTTGAACAAAGACTGCTTGAAGAAATGAACTATAATCTATACTTGCTTTGTGCTCGAATTAGCCATAGTACCTTGAATGGTAACATTGCATAGTGAGAAGTTGTATCTGACCGATGATCATCAAGGCCACGTTGTTTTTCTTAGGAAGTTTTTTTTGTAAACTTGATATGCCAGCAGAAAATCATGGACAAACAGCTGCTATGAAATAATAGTGAAAGAACTTGTGATTTATTACGTCAGCTTAGTAGGCAATTTCTTGTAAGAAATGTATAAGAATGGCTTCACTTCCTGATTCTAGTTAGACAAACTCTGTATTAGCACGTTTTTGTCTCCTTGCTGCAAGATTAAAGTGCCTTAACCTGAACCTGCCGTGTGTTGATCTTTTTGAAGTTGTTTTTCCTTTGACAGATTGGTCCTTCGGACCGGAAACTCTCACTTCGCCTCAGGTCAGATGGGCCAGGTGGCATGAAACTGTACGGGGAAGAGACCACATCGGTTCTTCTGCTCTGAAAGACCTCCGACTGAATTGTCATTCAAAAGAGGCCAGCCACTTTTCTGATCTGCGACTGGAGGATGAGTTAACGGTTTTCCATCGAACCAGGCGATCAAGCACGGAGGCTCAGGTAAGGTGAGATTTACCTTTTTTCTGTTTTAGATCAGGGACTTGATTTGTATCATCTGTCAGGAGATTTGTTTTGTACAAGTCAGGGACAGGAAGATTGCAGTCTTGTCATAGATCAGGGAAACAGAATAGGTAAGGCAGTTATTCTAGATAAACTGTGAAAAAGAGAAATTGTAGTACCACGTGAAAATAAGATGGGTTACATAACATTTTTAACAGTCAGAACAATATGGGTAAAAGTGCACAAAAAGTTCCCAAGATCCACCATTAACTGAAGATGCAAAATATATGCAATTACAGCGTGCCGACAATGTTAGGTACTATACAAAATGGGTTAATAAATATGAATTTGATGGCAAATTAGAAAAATCCTCACTTATTAAACTTGTCAAACAGCTTAAAACTGGGTCAGGTGAAAAAGCAACGTCAATTAGGCATTCCTCAGGCACACAGGTGGATTGAGGAAGCAAACCGTAGGGAACAAAAAAGTAATAATTCAAAAGCTATGTTTCTAGATAAAGAAGACAATAATTTGGTAATAGCATCAGCCTCCTCCCCCTCCACTTCCGTACCAGAATATGAAGAGTGGACAAGCTGGTCCACCTCTGCTATACCCGCTGTCACCGCTGGCCAAGACCGTATGTCAGAGATCCCATCGAGACTAGGTCTCAACTTAAGAGGGATACTGAGTTATATCAAATAAACAAAAATTCACGAGCTATGAGTGAAGAAGAGATATGTCCACTCATAGAAGTACCAAATCCTCAGGCAGGACAGGAAGGGCAGGACCCGACTCTCCTAGTATATAGACCGTGGACACGGAAGACATCCGAAAGCCACAGAGAATTCCCATCCAAAAGTTAATTTTAGAAAATTCTTAGAAGACTTACAGGGCATGAGGTTAAGTTATCATTTAAATGGAGAAGAAGTAGAAAAAGTAGTTAGACAAATCGTAGGTCCAGATTGGCACATGATCAGTGGCAACTGGAATCCCCGTGATGCAGAACACAAGCCACTACCACATAGCAATGCGGAACTGGATAACAGAGTGAAAGGTCTAACAGACCGAATCTCTGAGAAATGGAAGCCTAGGGTAGACTGGACTTGCATTAATCAATGCATCCAACAAGAAGGTGAAACTGTTGACAGATATTATGCTGGATTATTAGAGTGTTTTAATAACCACTGTGGAATGCAGGTACCTGAAGACCAAACACATGATTCCCCGTATGAGCAGCAGCTAAAGAATGCATTTTTGAAAGGCAGTATTTCGCCTATAAGCAGCTTTATTACAAAGCACATGGTAGACCATCGTACAAGTAGATTACAGTCACTACTTGAATATGCTAGACATGCCGAAAGGCATTTTAACAGTAAAAAGAAAAAGAAAGCTCAAGTATTTTCTGTTGAAGATGGGGCAGAGGTTTATGTAGTACAGTCCAGAAAAAAGGGCAAGGAAAATGCCCAGGGAAACAAACAATCTGATAAACGATCAGAGGAGTTTGAAGAGAGAAAGATGAATGTTCGGAAAAAAGGGACATTTAACAAGGGATTGCAAGCAAAACAAGAAGGTAGCCATGGAAGATAAGGAGGGTGAGGACTGACTATATGATAGTCAAGAATCACTAGAAGGGAGTAACTGAGAAAAGACAAAAATGTGATAGAGGGAGTAGAGAATGTGATAGAAGAAATAGAGGAAGTGCAAGAAATCAGATGGTGAAGAAAGTGAAATTTTAGACTTAGCATTATTGAGCCTAGAGCTCTATTTAGCAGATAAAAACCGAAAGTTACACTTCTGGTAGAGGGGAGGGAAGTAAAATTCCTGTGTGACTCAGGGGCATCACGGACCCTGATACATCCTTCCAAACTACCAGAAAATTCAGAATCATTTGATTACATATTAGTGAAAGCAGCTAATGGACAGCTGTATCAGGAGCCACTCTCCCATAACATAACAATAACTGACCCTGTTTCAGGGATGTCCCAGAAAAGCAAAATTGTTGTTTCTGCAAAATGCCCAGTAAACCTTTTGGGCAGAGATCTTATGCAGATATTTGGCATAGCAGTAGTTCCGACTATGCAGGGTATGGAAGCACAGCGACAAATGGATACTTTTGCCGGAGGCGGTGGTGCCACCGAGGGCTTAAACATTTTATTGGTACAGCCAGGACTTGGTCACGACTGGTCCAGGGAAGAACTGATGAACATAGCCATCAGTAAGTCCCCCTCCCTTGACACTGATAAACACCATTTGTTGCACTGTACTCTGTATTATTGTAGCACATCAGGACCTGATAAGGAATATGAGCAAGAACTGTTTAAAAACCATGCAAACAGATTAGTATTACGTAATCTGTACTGGGACACAGAAGGAAACAGTGTAGTTAGCTGTTCATTGCCCCAGGAATTCTTTTCACTCTATAAATCTAATCGATTACCACATGTTAGTTTAACTAAGGACAAGAATGTGAAATGAGCAGACCTAGGAGAAAAAGTCACAAAGTGGGAAAAACAGACAGAGTTAGAATTTGTCAGAACAGGGAGTACAGAAGCAGAAGTTAAATTGGATAACACAGACACACCCAGCTGTACACTTGCAGTCTAGCGAGGACAGCTGATTAGCACTCTTACTAGAAGAGGAAGAAAATGCCATACCAGAAACTCTCTGGTCAACAGGGAAGTCAGATGTAGGACTAATTCGTACAGCAGGACCAGTTACTATTATGCCAAAATCAGCATTTAGACCACAGAAGAGACAGTATCCCTTAAGGAAAGATGCAGAAGTAGGAATTAAACCTATAATAGCAGCTTTACTTAAGGAAGGAGTACTGGTACAATCTCCCGATTCACCATGTAACACACTCTTATTTCCTGTCAGAAAAGCAAACGGAGAATGGAGTATGGTCCAAGATTTACAAGCTGTAAATGACGCAGTAATACCTAGAGCACCTACGGTGCCAGATCCAGACACCCTATTGAATGATTTGAAGCCTCAACAGAAGTATTTTTCTGTGGTAGATATTAGCAATGCGTTCTTTTCGATACCGATACACCCTGACAGCCAACATTGGTTTGCCTTCACATTTCAGGGGAAAAGGTATACATACACGTGACTACCACAGGGGTATTGTGAAAGCCCAACAATATTCGCACAAGAGATGGCAAGCAACTTGGCTGGATTTAGCCCACCAAGAGGCAGTCAGATTTTACTTTATGTAGACGACATCCTGCTGGCAGCTCCCACCCAGCAAGAATACAGAGAAGATACCATAGCATTACTACAATTTCTAGCCACTCAAGGACATAAAGTAAACAAAAACAAGTTGCAGCTTTGGAGAAAGCAGGTTAAATACCTGGGATATGTAATATCCAAAGAAGGCAAAACATTAGATGAAGATAGGAAAATAGCAATTTTACAAGCACCCAAACCGACTACCAAGAAGGAAATGATGTCCTTCCTGGGTACGACTAATTTCTGTCGGAGTTGGATTCCAAACTATGCCTTGGAGTCTGCTCCACTCACCAACTTGATATACAGGAAGCCTATTGGCAGCACAAGATTTATTACAATGGACACCAGAAGCAGAATCAGCTTTCTGCAAACTAAAACAATTGATAGCGTCCTCATTAGTTTTAGGATTACCAAACTATCATAAACGTTTTTTCCAAACTGTAGATTGTAAGCAAGGTTATATGACATCAGTGTTAAACAGCAACATGGGGACAAGCAATGCCCCATAGCTTACTATTCATCACAGCTGGACCCAGTGGCACGATCCCTGCCCCACTGTGTACAAGCAGTAGTTGCAGCTGCAATGGCAGTACAGGCTTCGGCCTCAGTAGTGTTGTTCCACCCTCTCACATTGAGAGTGCCTCATGCAGTCGCGATTATTTTACTGCAAGAAAAAGTAGCATATCTTTCTCCTGCTAGACATCTTTCCTGTATGACTATACTCTTGAGCCAACCTCATATGACAATTGAATGATGTACAACTTTGAATCCGTCTACCTTGCTCCTGACCCCTGCGGATGGCACACCAAACACAGCTGCCTGCAGGAGAGTGAGCAAAAGACACTGCCTAGAAAAGACCTAACAGATGTTCCCTTGGATGATGCCGAGGTGACATATTATGTGGACGGCTCATGCAGAAGGGGTCCTAAAGGGCAGAACCTAGTGGGGTATGCAGTAGTTTCTGATACTGAAATTTTGGAAGCAAAGTCTTTACCACACAACTTATCTGCACAAGCAGCAGAACTGATTGCCTTGACAAGGGCATGTACCTTGGCAAAGGGTAAATGTGTAAACATTTTTACTGATAGCCAGTATGCTTTTTCTATTGTACATGTTTTTGCGCAACAGTGGAAAAATAGAGGAATGATAACATCTACTGGTAAACTGATTAATCATGCGCAGTTTATTTTAGATTTGTTAGAATCTATTCAGTTACCTCAGAAAGTAGCTATTTGTAAATGTGTAGCTCATAGCAACAGGATAGGATTTCAAAAGGTAATGCGAGAGCTGATACAGCTGCAAAGCAGGCAGCTTCAGCTTCAGAAGTATTTCTTTTGAGTGAGGAATTACAGCCTTCTGAGATTTTAGATTTAGAAATGTTGAAAACAATGCAGACACTTACTATGAAAGTAGAAAAACAGAAATGGATAAAACGAGAAGCAATTCTTGAGAAAGGGCTGTACATCTCCAAAGCAGGAAAACCGACTTTGCCGTCTAATTTGTTTAGATATGCAGCTTTGTTGAGCCATGGGCAGTGCCATGTCTCAACAGGGGGGATGGTACACTTAGTGAATCGAGTGTTCACAGCATATGGATTTACAAACTACACAAAAAATTTTTGTGCAGCATGCCATGTTTGTAACAAGCATCATGCACAAGGGGCGTTGAAGCCTAAACAAGGGAGTTTCCCTGCACCGTTCCATACTATCTGTATGGATTTCATAGAACTGAACAAATGCGAAAATAAGAAGTATTGTCTTGTCATTATAGATATGTTTTCCAAATGGGTGGAAGCTTTTCCGACCAAAAATCTAGATGCAGCTACTGTTGCAAAAGTCCTTGTTAAAGAAATTATTCCTAGATTTGGCATACCGGAAAAGATCTACAGTGACAATGGCACACACTTTGTAAATCAAACTATACAACAGTTGAGTCGATATTTCGGAATTTCCTTAAAGAACCATTGTGCATACCACCCACAATCTGCAGGACTAGTAGAGAGGCATAATGGGGTTTTGAAAAATAAACTTAGGAAATTAATTAGTGAGACACAAAAGAACTGGGTGCACTGCTTGCCTCTGGCATTGTTGAGCATGAGAACTGTTCCGAATGCAAAGGGGTTAACTCCTTTTGAAAAATTATTTGGGAGGGCATACTATATACCTCAATGGAAACCTCTCATGCCTACAGACCAGGAGGCTGATAGTTCATTCGCAGAATACATGAGACGACTTTTAAGTAATGAACAACTTTTGCAGTTAAATTCTGTTTCAGATAAAGAACAAACCAGACCATCAGAAGAAGCAGTAGTCCCAGGCACGTGGGTCTGGGTGAAAGTCATCAAGAGAAAAAATTGGACATCACTGAAGTGGGAAGGGCCATACCAAGTGCTACTGTCAACACCCACTGCAGTCAAGATCGCAGAGCGAATGTCCTGGATTCATCTGACACACTGTAAATTGGTTAAAAACTTTGAACTGGACAAAAAACTTGTTACTGTTGCACAAGAACAAAATGACCAGATACGGAGCAAATAGAAATACAGAACAACCTCAAAAGTATTGCATGATCATTCTGTTAACTATACTGATAACATTAATCTTTTTGCTGTGGCCTTTCCTTTTTCCAGCCACACGAGCTGAACTGAATAAACGAGATGCATTACTCATAGACTGGCATCCGAACTTTAACACTTACCAAGCAATTAAATATGTGTATGCTGAAACTTTTAATGTTTCGAATTGCTGGATTTGCACAGCTATACCAACAGCATACAGGGGACTGTTAATGACTGCTGTCCCCTAGGGTCAATGAGACCTGGGAAAATTTGATTTTGATACTACGACTGTGAAATCACAAGAAAAATAGCATTGTACCTGCCTGTTACACAAAAGGGAATTGTATGTTTTACAAAATGATACTGTTCAGGTGGGTTGGAGCAATTGTAATGTGACTGTTCCTTACAAGTGTTATACCAAAGCTAATAATGCAGGTTATATTTGTGATACAAACTATGACTCATATTTTGAATCAATGCACAAAACGGTTGATGAAGTACAACGTAATCCTGTTCTTTTTAAACAACTATCTATCATTGATAAGAAAATGTTTCATGCAGGGCAAGTATATATTAATACTAAAGTAGAGAATTGTTATTTTGTGTGTGGGAAAAAGGCATACAAATGGTTACCTGAGAATTTGTCCGGCAGTTGTTTTTTGGGTTACCTGGTTCCGGCCATACGACACACTGCAGTTTTGCCTCAGGGAAGAATTTGAAATGTCAGAGAGGTCACCAAGAAACCTGGAAATCCAATCAAGAGACTTGAGAATCCAATGGGACGAATTGAAGCAGGCTGGAGAAACCATAACTCCATGAAAAACAAAGATAAACTGACACACATGGACTTGAATGACACTATTATATCATGGGCAGGTATAGCCCCTGCATATGGCACAGTGAAATCGATTTGGGAGCTGAGAAAACTGTCCAAACTTCTCGAAGTAATGAGCAATGCAACTTTTTTCTGCTCTTGAATTAGTAACTGATGAACTGAATGCTATGAGAACTGTGGTGCTTCAAAACTGCATGGCTCTCAACTTCACTGAAAGGTTTTAATAAAAGAGGAGTGCTGTTCGTATATTCCTGACAACCAGCATGAGATAAACGACCATCTTGAGGTGATTTAGCAAGTGTCGGCCATGACCAAACCAGGCCCAAAGCCACTGACGGATTTTTTCCAGAATTTGTTTGGGGGTGGGGTAGCATCCTAATGAACATCCTGATTGCCATTTGTGTGGGATTACTCCTATTAGGAGTGTGTGTTTGTTGTGGTATTCCCTGCATGAAAAGATGAATTAAAGATTTTATAGACATGTCAGTTTCTGAGACTTTGTATCAAAGTACTGAAATTGAAGAACTGTTGAAAAATGAAACACTTTCATAAGTTTAAACTGAATGACTCTCTTAACTGCAAATTCTAAACAGAAAGAGGTTAGGAGAAGAAGCAAACTGTTTACACTTTTGAAAATAGAATAAAAAGTATTAACAGGGGGGAAATGTTAGAAAAATATGTATTAATGTATATGTTTAGTGCTTATAAGAAGATAAAAGGGTTAACACATTTCATTCTATTTTATGTACAGCTTAGTTTTGTATGAAATTACAAGATGCTTTCTGAAACTGCAAGATGCTCTCTGACCTAGTATTTGCTAGCACAACAAAATTCATGTTTATGCCTTTTGGAAATTTACTGAGAAGCAGGTGATTATCTGCTAGGTCAGGAAAATAATGAACAGAACAATACTGTTTTCTATAATGTTACTGAACTTGAACAATCAGCTCTGTTCATGTTATGAGAACATACACAGCTGCAGAAAAGATAGATACAGTTGAACAAAGACTGCTTGAAGAAATGAACTATAATTTATACTTGCTTTGTGCTCGAATTAGCCATAGTACCTTGAATGGTAACACTGCATAGTGAGAAGTTGTATCTGACTGGTGGTCATCAAGGCCACGTTGTTTTTCTTAGGAAGTTTTTTTTGTAAACTTGATATGCCAGCAGAAAATCATGGACAAACAGCTGCTATGAAATAATATTGAAAGAACTTGTAATTTATTATGTCAGCTTAGTAGGCAATGTCTTGTAAGAAATGTATAAGAATGGCTTCACTTCCTGATTCTAGTTAGACAAACTCTGTATTAGCACATTTTTGTCTCCTTGCTGCAAGATTAAAGTGCCTTAACCTGAACCTGCCATGTGTTGATCTTTTTGAAGTTGTTTTTCCTTTGACAGTGATCAAATGTGTATGTTTATCAGAGAACTCTGGAAGGGTGGAACGTTTGAAATTGTGTTCTAGCGTTCAGGTACTGCTACAGATCTTAGCAAAGCTCTGTGTGTGAATTGTACCAGAGGCAGGTGACCAGAGGTGATGACATCCTCTAACCAGCATCTGGTTTCTTTGGAACCTGACAGGAAAGATTTCTGACAGGATATATACCTCACACATCCACATAGACAAAGACAGGCATAATCTGACATTTCTGTGGTAAGACACTCATCACACATCAGCTTACCTTGCTTTAGTAAGTAGTCAGGGAACATTAATTCTTTAGTTAGTCAGGGACATTTAGTGAGAATAATTTAGTATTGTTTCCTGCATCTGTGAGAAACTATACAACTGTATTATTGTTTATACCTTTGTGGCTGAAACTCTATTGTTTATTGTATTTAGTATTCTCCTGTTTTCTGTTTTATTTATCATTAAATATTTTAATACCTTTCATTGTGGCTGCTCCTTTAGAGAATATGTTTAACATCTTGAGAGTACTTATGCTTGTTTTAGTGACATTGTGACCTCTCCTGAAAGCCTTGCTACTTTGGTCACAGTCTACCATTTGTATTAGTATTAATTTTACACAGTATAATTGGGTACCCTTTGTAAGAGCCTTATTGTAGTTAACTGGTGGCAGCATGATTACCTCAGAGTCTAGGCTGAAAGGGGCACAGCTACTAAATATTTGCCAGCTTTTCCCAGGTGTGTATGTGTGTGTATGAAACTCAAATATCCAAGTGTGTGTGTGTCAGCTACAGGGAACAGGGACACAGAGCTCCAAAGTGGTCAGTGTGGAGTTTTGTGTGAGTATGGAGAGAGAGAAAGAGAGTCCAGCCCTAGGTTTGGAGCATGCTCCCTGTGTGCTCTTAAGGGAAATTGTGATTGGTGCGGGGAGATGCATCTGAAAATACTGTGTGAATCCATCTTTGCTCTTAGTGACCGTCGCTCACTGGAGTTAGTGGTGAGGACTGAGTCTCCTTGATTGCTAGCCTGGAGTAGGGACCCATCACAAGGTTAATAAGAATAGCCTCTGCAGGGGGTCTGACAGTTCATGTTTCAGGCTAAACAGTAATCAGTCTGGTATTTTATCCAGCACCATAGGGGTGGAATTCTTGGCCTTAGATAGTGCCTTAAGAAACTGTTCTTGTGCGATTTGTTGGAGGGGTTAGAAGTGAGTATTTAATCTAAGAATATTGGAAGGGGGTGAAGTCGAAGCTAAATTTGTCTGCAAGGTGATTGACAATGTCCTGTGGGCCTCGGTATGTGGTATCATTTACTTTTAGCTCTGCAAAGTGCTGGGCATTGTTTCAGAAATTTCTAACATAGTTAAAGAAGGCATTGTGGTTACCTTTCATCTGGGAAGCTATTTGCACTGCATATCTGACTTTGGTTGAATTGATCAGGATTCAGAGTTCCTTGTTTAGTTTAGCAAGAGCAATTTTGGCTTCATGAGTATTAACTAACTTTTGAACCACTTGATTATACAGAAGCTGAGGCAGAGTTCCTAGAGTGTAAGTAGTACTTTGAGGTGAGAAACTGTGTCAAATGCTTTTGACAGCCTAAAACTAGATATGTGATCATTTCATCTTGATTTTGTTTTTATGACTATAGTTTATAAAAGTTAATAAAGCTGTTTCTGTGCTATGGCCTATCCTAAATCTGTATTATGGCATGGAAAGTAATTTGCATGCTGTTAGACAGTTGATTAACTGTAGGTGGATACATTTTTTATGTATATTGGATAGAGGGGACTAGATGGCTATATGTCTGCAGTTTTATAGCTCAAAAAACATTCTGCATTTGTGTATTGCAGGCATGAGTGCAAATGTGATGCAGAGTTCCTCTCTAACCCAATATAAATGTAACTTGGACAATTGGATGGGGAACTGGTAATTCATCCCTGGTTTGGTACCTATGTCTGTAATGGACATAGGGGGCGTGTAAATGGTTCATCTCCCAGGACTCTGCTTGTAAATGTTTCATCTCCCAAGCCCTTGCTGACACTTATCAAGGGTACCAGAACTTCTCAGAGATTCGGGATACATGTCTAGGCTTAAGAAGGCCCATGTGGTCATTAGCCTAGTAAACAACTATGAACCTATGACGTGATTCACAACACATGGATGCTGCATGCAGTACCATGGATACAGTGATATCATGTGTAATTTATCATCACATATCATATAAAGCAGTGTCAGTAGTGCCACATGTAGCACATTTGCCTTTGTGCTGTAAGCCCAGAAGGCTATGGGTTCAGTTCCCACTCCAGGTAATTGCATTGCTGGCACTGGAGTGCAGTATTAGAGAGTACTGCTCTTCTGGGTGTGTCATCCTTAAGATCCTGTACTGCCTAATGAAAACAGTAGGGGGGAAGTTCATCGTAATTAGACTAAGCAAGGCCTTTGATTCTGTATCATAGCTCAAAAGAATGATTTCCTTAGTTACACCAATTTGCTGACCCAGTATCTCTGACAGTAGTCTGCAGGGAATTGTCTGCAAACTCATCACACTCCCAGAAAATATGTTCCTATTTATCTTTTTCTTCCCCATCACACCTCCAACATTTGTTGTCTACCTGAGGAAAAATTCTTTGAAATCTATTTGGGGTATAAAAATACCTATGTAAACACTTCCAAGAAAAGACACCAAATCTTCTAGACGTTGTTGCATATTTGAGAGACATACATATATACCCCACGAATCCTGAAATGTTGAAACAGAATGGCCAAAAACCCAAACTAAGTCTGTGATTGCCATGCTTTGGAACATTCCCTTTTCTCTAAGGAATGGCAATATCAGAGTTGGTATAAGTTCAGAGGGAGCAGGGGGCCTTCCACCACAAAAATAAAATGTTTAAAGGAGATGAGTGATGTTCATTATTTTCTCTTCTCTATTTTTGGTTTTTTTTGGTCTCTTGGGACTCGGCAATGCAAGTCTTGAGATTTCAGTAGGGAGCCCATTAACTATTCTATATTGCTTTTGTGTGGAATCAGGTCAAATTGGGTGAGATCACACTAAATTCTAGAAAACAGTCAATAAGTGTGTAGATTTGACTGCAAATCAATAGTAAAACTTAGTATCCCAAACCGAATTCTTGTTATTTCAAGTGGTGCTTGCGTTTTGTTGGTGCTTCCTTCTTTGCAGTGTAGTAAATGCTACTTTTTCTTGTAAAATCAGGAACAGTATACTTTTATAACATCTTGGAGAGGCTCAAAGTCTTCTCTGTGATTTGTGGGAGGCTCGCTGTGGATCTATGTCCTATGGCATACCATAGCAGTGAGCACTATTAATGTTAGTGAGGTGATGGCATTCCGAATCGTCATCCCATAGCCACTGCAGGTTTAGATAAATGCCATGTTGTTGTGTCTTTCGGCTTTTCCCGGTTAGGGGTCGCCACAGCGGAACTCCGGTCCGCTAATGATTGGCAGTAGATTTTTACATGCCGAGTTGCCGGCCCTGATGCACAACCTTCAACAAAGGTACACCCATTCACGCATGTCTCCACACAGAAGACGCTCTAGCTGAGAATCGAACAGGACAACATCTTACTGTGAGGTGACAACACTACCGCAGCACCACCACCGCAGTCAGATAAATGCCATGACCTATACATACTAAATGAAAGCAGAACATCTGTAACTACATGCTACTTTACAATAAGTGCACCTTTGTAGCTAAGGTCTCCAGCTAATGCAGGGAGCCAAGGAATGATGTGTGCAATGTATGATGGATGACAACTTCTACCGCAAATATAATAATATTTATTTAGGTTATTGAAAGGCTATTTTTTTTTAATTTTGTTTACCAAAAAATGTCTTAGAAAGACAATGTTGGTCAATGTAAGTGGCATCCAAGTAGTCATAATATTGCTTCTTAAGAATTACATTTGAGCTGCCATCTAGTCTAATAATGCTTATGCTGACCTTACTTCTCATACCAGTGAAACAGATGATTATGATCATGTCGCTCATCATGACCAAGTCGTTATGTTTTTAAGAAATGGATGTCAAGAAATTTGTCTCTAGAGAAGAGCAAACAGCAGTCTGAAGTGTGTTACAGCTTTTAAAGCTGGTTTTGGCTTCCGGTCTTTATTGGTAGCTCAGGTCACGTCCATGATCTGTTTAGTTAGAAATCTCTGGGATATTTCCAAATGCTTGAAATGCGTCATCCCAAAGGGAGAGTTGTATTCGATAATGGGTTTGATCAGAGTGGAGTACAAGGAGCTGGACACTTCTTGTGATCAGGCAGAATACCTTTTGTTATGAGCAGTGCAAGGTAAAAGGATTTCCTAACCACTGTTGCGATATGGTGGTCAAACAAGAGGAAGCTCTCCATCCATGTACCCGGGCCCCTCTCTATATTTTCATTTTGAAGTGGTGGGATACCTATAACTAAGGCATGCTTACAAAATGCTACAACGTTGCACTTTTTGGTACTGAGTTTGAGCCCATTTTTGTACACCAGGTATTGAGAAGTGTAAGTTTCTGCTGGATAGTCTGGGGACTTGACAATGACTCCCATCTTCCAATCATCTGTGAACTTTATTAACCAGATATCCTTGTCTGATAAATGGAGATCACAGAAGTAGATACCAAATAGCAGAGGTACCAGCACAGAACCCTTCCACTGGTCACCTTCATGCTCTTAGAGGATGCACTCCCTATTCTTGCTGCATGAGTCCTGTCACTAAGCCAGTTGGCTATCCACCTAGCCACATACAGGTCAATTTGAAGCTCCTTCAGCTTGTTTATTATATATGTCGGGGTTAACGTCTGGCGGCACGATGACAGGGCACTTCTATGGGCTAGGCTTGTAAAGGCTCCAGGGCCATTAGCCTAGTATGCACCTATGAACCTATATGCATGTGGTATGGTACTGAATGCCCTGGCAATTTGAAAGTATTCTGTATAAACTGCTTGCCCATAGTCTACTGCCTGAGTTACCCTGTCCAAGAAGTTCACAAGATTCATTATAGAAAATCTAACATTGACAAAATCCAGTGTAATAAGATTTTTGATATCTTAGTTAATTAGGTCAACTATGGTATCTTCTATCACACTGCCAGCCCAGCTATTTGGAATTTTATAAATCATTATATGTCATTTGTGAATACTAGCATGATGCAACTGATTAGTTACCAAATGTATTAGAACTATATGTTATGTGTATATTACACTATTGGTACAGAAGTGAGTGTTGAACAGGGTTTGTACAGTACTGAGCTTCAAGGATGTGTTCACAGTGTACCCTACTGGGAAAGAACAGAAATGTATATAAACTATATACCTGTGCAAATGTATCTGTTTTAATAGTAGAAACTGGAACATACAAAGTTAACTTGCAAAACCTCAAGAAAATAAGTTGAAATTAAATTGTTTCATGATTGTGCTATAAAAGTTAGTTTCAATGCAGCAAGGAGACAGGATGTCTAGAACTAGGGTGCCTTCTGAATTGTTCTGCAAGTGTTTTATTGTTTTATGTCTTCTAGCAACTGCAAACATCTGAAGGCTATGTATTATTCACAAGGAGATGTAAAATGCTACAATAGGGGTTTTAGCCTGGCAGCTGAAGTCAGGTGTCAAAAGTGATGTCATCCAAGCTAATTCAAAACAAATTTCTGAAAACTCAGAAATTTCCAAATGAAGTGGGTATATTGTAGGCCTTTTATATCTTCATTTGGAGGTTGTGGTATGTTGGTTGAATTGTTTGACCATACATTGATAAAATTGGGCTAGGATTGAATGCTGTTTTTTGTCCAATATTTTGGCTTTGGTGAATTTTTGTATTTATATGTGACATTATATTACTATTGTTGCACTGCTGTGGATCCCAACACTTCGGTGGATTTATTCAATTTTTACTTTGGCTTATATATTTGGCTGGCTTCAGAGGATTGTTTTTTTTTCCTTTATGGAGGTATCCAAGATATTAAGAGGCTTGCCTCCGATCGTGATGATTCAGTCATTTTTGGGCTAGGGATAACCAACCAATCTGAAAATGGGACCTTGTTACCAACTTTGGAGGATAGTTGTGAAACGCTTTTCACTAAGCTCAACAAGCTTATGAGGTTACTTTGAAGTAATGTTTGGCATTACAAGCTTTTTAAAGCATATATCATCAAGGGCATTATGCCCAGGGACTTAAGGTTTCGTACACAGCCTCTGGTCAACAACCCAGATGATCCTCGTATGAAACAATGGGTGGAATCTCAATTTGAAGTTGTTTTTTCAGGGAAAAGATACTTTGGATGCTTGTGAAGAGTTCAGATGCTATAGATCTACATTTATGCCACTGATGCATCAAAGTGTTCTCATGTTCCAAAATTCTATCTTGAGGGACTTACACTTTTACTCCAGGGATACCAGGGCTAGATACAATAATGTCTCCAAGACTGACATGGAAGTTATTTCCAGGTTAGCCAACAATCATCAACTGGTTATATTGATGGTGGATAAAGGAGGGGCGGTGGTGGTCCAGGATTGGACACAATATGACACCGAAGTGACCAGGCAGCTTTCAGATGGTCAATATTACTTACACTTAACACTTAATCCCACACCCCATTTCAAAAAACAAATTGATGAGTTTCTTTCCCTAGCAGTGGAGGAGAGTATCATTATGGATACTATTAAGCATCAATTAATGTTATCTGATCCTAGCAACCAATATATCTATTTTCTCCCTAAAATTCACAAAAACCCTTGGAATCCCCCTGGGAGGGGCTCTTTGACAGAACCATTATCCCAATTTCTAACTAAATATCTTAAACCACTTCTCAAATGGGTAAGTGCCCGACTACGGGACACTACTGAATTTCTTCAGGTCATCTCTGAAATACAGCTTGAGCCAGGTTGATTACTTTGTACTTTGGATGTTACAGCATTATACACCAATATCCCACATTCGGCTGGGATTGATGCTTTAGAATATTGGTTGTATAAATCTGAGTTATACCAACCCGGTTTCAATACATTTCTTATCTGTCTTGCCGAGCATGTACTTACGGAAAATGTCTTTTTCTATCATGACAAATGCTTCTTCCAGATACAAGGTACAGCTATGGGGGCTTCATTTGCCCCCATTTATTCCAATTTGTTTATGGCTTATATCAAGGAGGAAATAATTTATGATAGCTCTCATAATTTGTTCATGGAAGAAAATGACATTTGGAAAAGATATTTGGATGATTGCTGGATGGTATGGAGATCGGATGTAGATTATCTACAGGATTTTGTTAGCTATTTGAATGAAAATAAATGGGGGATACACTTTACGGTAAACTATGATATGGACTGAATAACCTTTTTGGATGTTTTGATAATCAGAGGTCCTGATAATACTTTGATCTCTGAGGTTTACCATAAGTTCCCTGAATATAACTCCCTTCTGCATGCCACCAGCTAACATCCTCCACATATTTGCAAAAATAATCCTAAGTCTCAGTTTATAAGAGTCAAATGTATATGCTTGGATAGTGGTACGTATCAGCATTTCAGGGATGACCTTACTTCCAGATTCAGGAACAGGTGGTATAAGGCAGGATTTGTCCTCCAAGCCAAAAACAGGGTAGACACCATTGATAGGGAAAGCCTTCTCCAATACAAAAATAAGGCTGATGAGGGTGAATCTACCATACATTTCATTACCACATTTGGTAGGAACACTGGGGCACTGATGGATGGTGTCCAGCATCATTGGAACATCCTGCTGGCAGATACCAGACTTTCTGGATTGTTGGAGAATATATGTCATTTTTCCTTTAGGAAGGGCAAGAATTTGGCTTCCTACTTTAATCATTACAAACATGGGCTAATTATAAGAAGGAGTTTTCTCAAACTACACTTTTGGGTGTTTTCCCTGCAGTCATTGCTCTTACTGTCCTAAGGTCATGAAGACCAGGTGTTTTAGCATAAAAACACTAGCCAGGTATATAACATTTCTTTTTTTGCCAATTGCCATACAGATTGGGTGATATACTTAGCTATCTGCAAATGTTCAGCTTTCTACACTGGGCAAACATCCCGGCCAGTTAAATTTAGGATTTCTGAGCACCTTTGTGACATCAAACACCAAAGAATTACAAATGGCCTGTACAAACGTACCATAATGCATAAACATGCTACTTTTAATTTTATTATTATTGTTCAGATTTTGGGCATGAGATCCAATAAGTCAGGGTGGCATGAGATGCTGAACAAAAAAGAGAACAAATGGATTGTTAAGCTGGGCGGTCTGTTTGCACCTGGATTAAATGAGCACCTTTAATCGGTCACATGTTGTCATGATTTGACTATATAAGGAGTGAGTTCATTTATGTTTTTACACACTGATGAAGGCTATGAAATTTATTAGCCAAAACCTGTCTGTTTCTTTCTCCTGTAACATTATGCTTTTGTAGCACATAACATTAAAATATTGGTTTTTGCCACAATCTGCTGGTCTAATTTTGCTTTCAATTACATTTGGTTTGGGACCTTGCAGTTGCCGTACATGCAGAGGCTTCTCTCATACTGGTCATCCAAGCTAACTCAGCAGTAATATTTGATATTAATTTAAGAACTCTCTGAGAGAGAGACAGTGCATTTTAAATTTTGTCTTGGACCTAGCAAGAACATTCACTCATCATCGCCATCTGCACTTGCCTTGCTGTAAGTAAGTTTTTTAGGGCATAGTAACTCTTTTATATATAGTTAGGAATATAGTAAAGATTAGTTTAGATGTTTTTGTATTTATTTGAGACTGTCCTGCAATGCTGTTTTAAATAGTTCCTGTGATTTTGAACTCTAAAGTAACAGTGTTGATTTATTGAGTATTGTCTTATTGTTTTATTATTTATTATTAAATATATTTAAACCTATTTTTTTGGCTGATATTTTTGAGACATATTTAAGCCAGAGTACTTACACATCTATTTGGTGACACTGTGCATGCCACTCCTAATAGCCTGGCTTGGTCAGACTACCATTTGGATAATAGTAACATTACACAGTAGGATTGGACTCCAATTGTTAAGGGCCTTGCAGTAGCTGATAAGGGTGGCTGGTGGTAGCTGGAACTACCTTATAGTCTGGGCAAAAGGGGGCATAGCTAGTAAACCTGTACCAGCCTTCCCCAGGTGTGTGTGTGTGTGTGTGTGTGTGTGTGTGTGTGTGTGTGTGTGTGTGTGTGTGTGTGTGTGTGTGTGTGTGTGTGTGTGTGTGTTTGTATATAAATCCAATCTCAAAGTGTGTGTGTCAGCTACTTGAGCAGGGACACAACACACTGGTTGGACAGAGAGGGTGCTGGAGGTCTCAGCTGAGATCTCAACCCTATATCTGTGCCATTGGGGAGTCTTACTGGGGATCTGGAGAAAGAGGGAGAAACTAGCCCAAAACTAACTATGATCTCTGTGTGCACTTAAGGGAAATTGCATTTTACTCTGTGTGTACTTGTCATCTTTCTAGTGTGTATGTCCCCTAGCTGTTGCCAGTGATGAGGATTGTGGCTCCTTTATTACTAGGCCAGTGCTGGGGCGTCACATATTAATTGGTGGCAGTGGTGGGATAGCCACATCATATATTAATTGGCTTGTAGTGGTGTGGATATTGAACTCCTGTAGCCTGTGAACAGTGGTCACTGAAGATGTTTGTACTATCAAACAACCATGTAGTAAACATTCAGAGTTTTATATTACAATTGTTTTATTTACTTATTTATTTATTGTTAGATTAGTCAGGGAGAGCAGGCAAGGATGTCAGCAGAGGAGTATGACAAGCTGACAAAGAGCCAGTTGGATGAGATGTGCCAGGCTAAAGGACTGGTGCATGCCTACCTGACTAAGGCAGAAATGATTGAAGCTTTGGGCACAGCTGGATCGCAGACCAGCAATCAGGAGGACAACCAGGCTGGCATTGGAGATGTACAACTCTCAGAAAATGGACAGCTCAACCTTTCCATAGAGGACTTAAAAATCTTGTCTGGCATTAAAGAGACTTGAGATGGAGGCTAAACATTTGAAAATAGAGGCAGCAGAGAGACTGAGATGTCTGGAGGCTGAGGAAAATGAGAAACTGCAATGTCTAGAGGCTGAAGAAAATGAGAAACTGTGATGCCTGGAGGTTGAGGAGAAGGAGAGGCAGAGGCAACATGAAAAGGAGATGCTGACTCTTTGTCAGTGTCATTGAGGCAATGGGGAAGGGATTAACTGAATCCCAGAAGCAACAAAGGTGAGTAAATTTCTTCCACGATTTACAGAGGGGGATAACTTTGATAGTTTCATTCATATGTTTGAAAGGGTATGTAAACAGTATAATGTTGACCAAGGGCTCTGGGTATGGCTCCTGGCCCCCTCACTCCATGGTAAAGCTGTAACTGCTATTTCTAAATTATGTGATACTGATTGCTTAAATTATAATACAGTAAAAACTTGTCTTTTAAAATGCTTTAAGTTAACACCTGAAGCTTATAGGAAAATGTTTTGTGAGGATAGATGCAAGGCAGATGAAAGTGTGTGTGAATATGTTGCTGAACTAAGCACTTATTTTCATAGGTGGGTGAGTGGAAGTCAGGTCACCACTTTTGAAGGGCTGGCAGACCTTTTGGAGAGGGAACAAGTCCTTATCACTTTGCCTGAGGACATGAGGATCTGGATAGCTGATATACAATGCAATACTGCAGATGAGTTGGGGAAGAAATGAGACCTATACCTAGCAAGTAGGGCAGCACTGCACAGGAAAGGGATACCCAGTGCTGCTCATGGGTCTAAGGGAACCCACAGTGGGCAGCCCAGGCTGCCCCAACAGAGTTTGTCAGTAGCAGGGGGAAGCCACTAATCCAGGTACACATCCAGGACCAAGGGTTAAATGTTTTAAATGCAACCAGTGGGGCAATATAGCATACAGATGTCCATGGAGGCAAGGTGGGGAACAAAAGGTGGGAGAGCCAGTAAGTGGAAATGACAGAATGCCAGCAGAAAGTTGTCTTGAGACAACAAGGGTACCAAACTACAACAAGAGGTTATATCCTATATTAATGGATGGGAAAGGGGCCACTACTAAGAGAGACACAGCCTCTGACCTAACCATTGTGAAGCCTGCAATGGTTAAACAGGAGCACTACTTGCTTGGGCAGTCTACTCCAGTCAGAGCTTTAGGAGGGACCCCATTTCAAATACCTTTGCCTAGGGTTAACCTTGACTGGGAGGGTGGAAAAGGAAGCCAGCAAGTAGGTGTGTTTGAGGATATCCCTACAGATGTCCTGATAGGGAATGATTTTGATAATGCAGTACCTTGTAAGCACACAGTTACATGCATTCAGGCTTGGAGGCAGGCATGTGGGTCTGGTAGCCTGGGGAAAACCCAGACAGACCAGATACTTGCAGCCAGGACTGGTGAAGTGGTTACTTCAGGGAGGGTGCTACCCTGTAGCAGTGAGACTGAAGGTGAGCCACAGCTCTTTGTGGGTAATGATATTCCCATGGACAGAGTAACTCCAAGGGCAGAGATGAGTAGTAGTACCCAGGCTGACAGTGAGGAACTGTTGTCAGAGGATGCCAGACATCCTGTGGAAGGGGAGCTGGGAAGGGTTGCCATGAGAGAGTTGAGACAGGCTCAGCTCTCAGACCCTACATTACAAGGCCTGAGGGAGGTAGCTAGTGAGGCACCTGATTCTCAAGGGGAAGAGGGAATCTGTATACTGGGACAAAGGGTTACTGTATAGAGAGTCGACCTCTGAGGGAGGGCTAGAGGGTGAGAGAATGCAGCAGTTGGTAGTGCCCAGAGCCTTTCATCTGGCACTTCTAGCCATAGCCCATGATATTCCCTTTGCAGATCATATGAGCATAAAACATACAGAGAGATGTATTATGCAGAGCTTTTATTGGCCTGGGATTTCTAGAGATGTAACAGGGTACTGCAGGACCTGTGAGCAGTGCCAAAAGTTAGGCAAGGCAGGAGACAAGGTGAAAGCTCCTTTGATGCCTTTGCCTTTGACTGAGGAGCTATTTCACAAGGTAGCTATGGATATTGTGGGGCCTCTGAGTACCCAATATTCCACAGAGAAAAAGTATATCCTAGTGGTAGTCGATTATGCTACCAGATACCCTGAAGCGGTGACCCTATCCTCCATTGAGGCAGAAAAGGTGGCAAATGCTTTGTTAGAGATTTTCAGCAGGGTAGGAAATACTGACTGACAGAGGTGCCAATTTCATGTCAGACCTACTGGCTTGTTGTGGAAGCACTGTGAGCTGAAGTACCTAAAGACCACTCCTTACTATTCCCAAACTAATGGTCTTGTTGAGAGGTTAAACTAAACACTCAAGACAATGCTACAGGCATTTGCAGACCAGTTTAAGAGGGGCTGGGACAATATTTGCCCCGTCTGTTTGCTTACAGAGAGGTGACCCAGGAATCCACAGGTTTTTCACCCTTTGAGTTGCTGTATGGGCATAAGGTGAGGGGACCTCTAAATTTGATTCAAGATGAGTGGGAGGGTGTGTGTAAATCTCACAAGGTGTCTGTTGTGGCAAATGTCATAAATCTAAGGGCAAGGGTCAGGGAACTCATGGGCTTGGCCCAGGAGAACCTGGCAGAAGCCCAACAGCAGAAAAAGGTCTGCTATGACAATAATGCTCAAGCTAGACAGTATGCTGTAGGACAGCAGGTAATAGTTCTCATTCCCGTCAGACACGGCAAGCTGCAGGCAGCTTGGGAGGGACCCTACAAGGAGGTAAGGAAGGTCAGTGATGTTAACTACATGGTAGAACTGCTAGGCAGGAGGCAGGGGCACAAATTGTACCATGTTAACACAACAAAACCTTTCCATGATAGGGAGGCCCTTGTGCTGAGTATTTGCAGTGGATGGCAGGAGGAGTCTGAGGGAGATCTGGTGACTGATCTCCTCAGTGAGACTCGGACTGACACCTCAGTGGAAGGGGTAGCAATGTACCAGAAGCTATCCCCTACACAGGTTTGAGAAATCCGAGCAGTGTTACAGTAGTTTGAGGACATGTTCACTGGGAAACCAGGGTGTACCAACCTGGTGCAGCACCATGTGCATACAGGACCCCAAAGGCCTGTTTAGCAGGCCCCTTATAGAGTGCCTGAGAGAGTTAATCAGACTCTGAGGGAGGAGATACAGAAAATGTTGGGATTATGGGTAATCCAAAAGTTCAGCAGTCTCTGGGCCTCTCCAGTGGTGCTGGTACCAAAGAAAGATGCCATCACCAAGTTCTGTGTGGACCACAGGAAATTAAATAGTCATATATATAAATATAAATAGTCTCCCAGTCAACAAATGTAAAATAAATAAATAAATAAATAAAATGAAATAAACTGTAAATATGTTGCTTATATGGTAGTCTTTCCCAGCAAATCAGAGGCTTTTTGTCACTTGTTTCAGATATATGGTTAATATCTGACTAAACATATTTTGATTTGGTATAGATAGTGTAAATATTTCTATAGTATTCTGTTTTTAGCATTGCAATATATTTTTTTGCCTAATTTTGTCCATTTTTTGTTCACTGTGTTTTATTTCCATGTTATATTTGGAGTTCTCATGTTGTGCTGTGCAATCCTAATTATCCAAGAGAAACTTTTTTTTAACTTAATTGTTCTTCAGAATGCCACAGAATTTATTATTTGAAATATCTTATTCCTGAAGTGGTCATCAACACCATCTATTATGGATAATTCTTTTAAGGCTTCTCAGTCTGCAGTTTTAATGATACTCCTGTATTGGTCTAACATGTATTTTTATGTATTCATGTATGTATGTATATATGCATTTATTTATTTACAATTTATTAACCAGGTTGTTGGGCTGCTTATCAGACTACAGCCGTGAATCAAGCTCCTAGAGGGAACACAGACAAGTACAGTTACAAAGGACCGGATTCAAAAAACTTTGCTCCATTGCGGTAAGTGAATTTGTGTGATGAATAGTGACACACATGCTGTGTACAATTCAGAAAACCCAGCAACACGATGCAGACTGCTGGAATTACATGGTCAGTGTTGTTATATGCCAATGACTGCATAATGAAGCACTGTGTATGATTATCAGGTACAAGAAATTTGAGGAGTGATTCAGAAACATTTAAACATTAAGCAGTGATGCTGTACCTACTTTAGCGTTGCTTACATTCATATTGATTGTGGTGAGGCAGAATAAATTAGTGTACTATTTTAGGGGTTGCTGCAGTTACTGTAAATGTGTATCTGCAAGAGGATGTTATAGGTTCATTCATAAGTTCATAGGTCATAGGTCAATGCTAGGCTAACTGCTCTGTGGGGGTCATTTTAAGCCTAGTTGTGTTATCCCATTTGGTGTTGAAATTATCCTTACCATGATTTGTATTCATATACTTCCCATTTGTGAATGAATGTTTCTTGGATCATACCTCTGAGTACTGAGAGGGTACTATGCTGCAGGATATAGCAGTGCTGCCTCTTTCCATTAGTATCACATGGGGTACTCCAAGGGTAAATTTCCTCATTCCCATATATCAGTCTAAGTTGTATTTGAATAGGGTCAGGGATGAACGTTGTTTTATGTGGATGGGGAGTCTGCTCTAGAGTAGCTGTATACGCTGAGATATGTATCTGTCCCTCCAAACCATTCTGTTTATGTTGCAGAAGAGGTTAACGTATCTGGATCTTGTTTATTTTATACCATTTAACTTGTGGATGTGCAGTAGGTCCATTAATACTGGGTCAGAGGATATCTTATAGGACAGATGCACATCTCCTCTTAATAGCCTATAAGAAACGGAGTATAGCAATAGGGTTTTGAAGTAGTCCATATAGGTCATGTGGTTTAAGCCCTGTATTTTCTTTGTGAGAAGCTTTTGTGGGCATTCTAATTGTTGCATATATCAGGATAGACACATACCAAAGGGCCATTATACTTAGTGATGGGCCTGCTGAAGGCTGAGTACAGTGGGAAAATGACATCTCAGTACCAAGATGCTGTCCTTTTGCTTATGAACTGCAGAATATAGATGGACTTCCTCACAACAGCAGACACATGGTGGTTGAATGCTAGGGCGCTGTCTCTTATTTCTGGATTGACTTAGGTGTATATTGCCAATGAGGTAGTTTCTCAGGGTAGCTGGTTTTCTAAAGGATACAATAATGCACTTTTGGCATTTAGCATTAGTCCATGACTCTGGTACCAGTTATTTTCTTGAGACAGGACCGCCTGGAGGATAACTGAGTCATTTGGAGATTAAATGACTGATCCCATCTTGCATTTATCCACAGACTTGGTCAACCAAACACTCTTGACATTTACTTTGACTTTCAAAAAGTACACGCCAAAAAGTATCAGCGTCAGTACTGAGCCCTGAGGGACTCTGCTAGTGACTGGCCTTTTTGTGGAGGTAAAATCCCCTGTTCTGACTTCTTGTGTCCTATCTGTGAGCCAGCTGGCTATCCAGTGGGTGACATAGGAGTTTAGTCCTATTCTTTTTGAGTTTGTTGACAATTTCTTAATGTGGAATAACGTTGAATGCTTTCGCAAATAGGCAGTATGTACCATTTTGCCCTGTGACTTTCTCGAAAAAGTCCACCAGGTTGAGCAGGCATGAGCTACCTTTGACAAAATCAAACAGTGCCAGATCCAGTGTCTGAAGGTTTCAGATGTCAGTATTTATAATATTTATGATAATTATTTCCATGGCTTTGTATATGACTAGTTAGACTTATGGACCTGTAGTTACCTGGGTCAGTAGATGGCCCACTCTTGTGCAGAGGCATAGCTATTGCAGTCTTCCATTCACTAAGCACTAGGAAGCTACAGATGAACAGTGATTTCAGAGAGCTTGATAGGCCATATTTCATGCTATTCAGGAGGCATTCTTGAATGTTATCAGGGCCCATAGATGTAGTATGTTTTGGCTTGTGACTGCACTGAGGACTTGTTGATTCCTAGGAAGAGAATTCTTCAGACTGCTGTAATTCAAAAATGATTGTTTAATAATACCAAAACAATCATATGACTAAAACATGTGACCCAGTTGGTAATCCAAAGTGAAATGACATTAACAATCATTTGTCAATGCCTAAGCGGCTTCTTTTTAACACAGCTTTAAAAAATCATGTGATCATTAACTGAGGATATACTGTGGGATTAAGCAGAACCTGCTAATAATATTGTGTTAAATCTAACTCATTTTCAGTATTACCATCCCTTGTATCAAGACAATTTTTTTTTATTTAGTACACTTTACAGAATGCTTAAAAAGTGCATCATTTTCATTTCCAACTTCAGTTGCATAACTATGTTCATATATTCTTCTCTGGAGCCACCTTTTATTCAGAATTGTTCTCCTAAGTTTTTGTCCCCTCCCTTAAAACCAATTTCCCAAGAGAATTGGCTCTCAAAAAATAATCAATTGCAATACAACTTCTGTTATGGCTTTTATAACTGTACAGAGGCTATCCATCAGCATAATTGCTATAATTAACTACCCACATGGTACCTATGACTCGTATTCAGTTTACAGCTATCATTCTTTTCAAACACAGAAGTAGTAGTTAGGGACTGCTACAACAATTAAAATATATACGCACAATTTTACAAATATATTGACTCCTGAGGTTAAACACATAATAGGGAAAATAACTGTCACCCCAAACCTAAATACTGCTTGCCAGTAATATCAATGAACTCTATGTAAACTACTATAACTCTGCTACTAGCCAGTAACAAATTCTATCAATTTACATTAGAGAATGGGCAACCTGTACATTGCCCCCCTGACTGGAGAATGATGCCTGTAGCATCAGGCCTGAGAACACCCACACCCTACTGGGCATTATTGCTTGTTTATCTTCTAGCAGAGAGCATCTCAGCATACTGCTGAACAAAGATAAATGGCTCCATGTACCAACCAGGGCAACCCTTCTAATTAATTCACTTACCTACATGCTGTTGTGCTGTGGGTACTGTCCTCCACAAAGCAGAAAACTGTACCAGAAGAGCATAAACTACACCTTGTGTACTTCAAGTAATGCATTACCCATACCATATAGACCAAAATCTGATCTTTCCATAGGTGAAAGATGATGTCCTGACTGAAATCATTGTTGCAAAATTCTTGACATATGGGTTGTCATCATTGATGTCCGATTGGGGTCCCAAAGCATTACCTTCCCTAAGTTGTACATCCAACGCATGACCTTAGCTCGTATGTACTGGGGAATAAAGACATACATACAAGCGTGAATTCACAGATTATCTTGCTGCCAGCCTGAACACAGGTCATGCATCGGTTGAACCGTTCGTTGTTTGCTTGTTAGTACCTTTGCTTCATTCATTTCTCCAGATAAGTGCCCCATTGGGGAACCTTCCTTTTTATCTTACGCTTTTTTGTTAAAGTTGTACATGTCAGCTAGGAGGGGCAAGTGTAGTAGGCAGATTCTGTGCAAGGACTTGCTTGCCACATATCTTTTTTGTCTAGGCCTGGAACATCATCACAAATCTTGCTCTATCCATCAATAATTCATTCTAAAAACCCTTAGGTCTAGGCTCTATATTCTAAACACCTTTTTTGAGACCCTCCATCTTAAATACTTGGCCCATTCCAAGATGGCTGACCTCGTATCACCGAACATCTTGTTCCTCTGATGCATTACCCACACTGTATAGAACAAAATCTGACCTTTCCCTAGGAGAAAAGACATTCCATATAGCCCTCCAGCGAGGAGTGCTCTCCTACAAAATTTATCCCCTATTTATTCACTGTAATACTTTCCTGTGACAAACAGAAATTACATTTGTCTGAAGAATATGCATTTAAATGCCACCTAAATAATAGATGAATAGATTTATGACCAAATTTCCCTCATAAAACTAATTTAAGGTACACAGTCCTATTAAAAATGGAATACCAGAAACAATGTGTGCTAAATACTACACATTCAGATTACCACAGTGATAAACATTGGAAGATAAATACTAAGTCAACAGATATGCAGCATATAGCATTGCAGCACCACATAAATACTCTTTAAATATGAATACAGAGGTCATACATACCTTAAATAAAAATCAGGTACACATACTAATTACCCAAATGAAATGCTGCTATGCAAAGACCGTGGATAACATATACACTGCCAGTATGTTATCTTTAACTGTATAGTATTACATGGTCTGTGTAAAAATCTTTGATAATGTCTGATTCTATAATGCTGTCTTTTACTGTTAGAGGATGTTACCATGACAACTCTATACTGTGTGTGTGTGTGTGTGTGTGTGTGTGTGTGTGTGTGTGTGTGTGTGTGTGTGTGTGTGTGTGTGTGTGTGTGTGTGTGTGTGTGTGTGTGTGTGTGATAGAACTGTCTGTAGCCTATGTCATGGCTGAAGATGGCCCTGGACCAGCCCACCTACTCAAATTCTATAAGTCAGACCAGGCCACTCTTCACAAACTGAGTAATAAGATACAAGTGCTTTCCACCTACTGAAGATGAAATAAGGGCATATCTTATGGGAACCTCCTTGGTTGAACTGAATGCCCAAAAATTAGCATCATAGGATAAAAAACACCAGAATGCTGATGTCTCATGTTCCAAAAATGGATGTTTTTCTTGATCTGTTGAAACACAGCGCTGAGGATGAATGTATTAATGAACATAGGAGCATACTTGGTAAGTGATCTTGGGGACTATAAGATGTCTAGCCATATACATCTTTAACCTATAAGTAACTGAGAACCCCAAAATTGATGAGTATCGAACATTATAACAAACTGGTATCACTTTGATCAAAAAGAAACTGATTGTTCATGTTAAAAAAGCTAATATAAGTTTCTCTCATTTTTTTCACTGAGATCCTACATAATTCTGGACAGAAGTGACGGAAAGAAAGAAAGAAAAAAGAAAGAAAGAAAGAAAGAAAGAAAGAAAGAAAGAAAGAAAGAAAGAAAGAAAGAAAAAAATTATAATAAAAAAAAGTCTTTTGGCTTATCCTGGTTAGGGGTCACCACAGCAGAACTCTGGTCTGCTAACGATTGGCAGTGAGTTTTTACGGTGTCGAGTTGCCAGCCCAGCACCCAACCTTCAAGAAAGGCACACCCACTCATGCACACACCTAACTGCATGTCTTTAAATTCACTTGACTGCGGGGAGGACATGCAGACTCTGCACAGAAGGCGCTCCAGCCAAGAATCAAACTGGAGAATCTCTTGCTGTGAGGCAACAACGCTAACCACTGCACCACTGTGGCCTTCAAAGAACAAATTATAATGCTGCCCCCAATTATCTGAAAAATACCAAAGACATGTCGTGTGACATGCACAAGTATGTTAAAGTATCTAATTTCATCCAAACTGCTGCTGCCAAATGAATTAGAGTAGGAAAGTATCATATTCCTACAAGTTGCACCTGTCTATCCCAGATAAATATTACAATGAACTGAGGTGCTAGCCTAAAATAATCAGAAACACTCATCAGTTTATTTTTATTTTATTTTTATTTTACATTTGTTGACCGGGCTGGTCCAACTGGATATATGTCCATTTTCAGCAGAGGCCCAGGGAGAAAAGTTCCAAGAGAAAAAAATACATAAATATTGATAGCAATGTTACTTCACCCAGAAAAAAAATATATAAAATAGAACTGACATATATTACTGAAGTAACACAAATTAGCAGTGACATATTTTACAAAAGCAACAACAGGAAGAGGGAGTTCAAAATTAAAAAGATAGCAGAAATGTAAGTTTTTGTACTAAATTGTAAGCAGGAGAATGTGAACATACTAGTGGCATTAGGCAAGCTAGTCAGGGTTAGTACAGGGGCAAAGCCAGTGAGTTTTGAGATGAGTTCTGAGATGGGATTTAAAGCAGGGAACCGAGGAGATTGCAGTGAGGTTGTCAGGAAGAGAGTTCCAAGCTTTTCCTATTGTGTTAGAAAACAAGGAGGTGCCTGCCAAGTTATTGGATTTACAAGTTGATATAAGATGTTTGTTAGAAGAACGTGGGCTTTTGAGGTTGCAATAAGGTGTAATAAGTGTCTTGAGAATAGGGGTGTTGTTAGGTTTATAGAGGATTTTATGGGCTAAGGAGAGCTGATGAAATAAGATCAGAATTTGAAGCTCAAGCCATCCTAGTTGCTTTAGGTTTAAGCAGTGGTGAGTTCTAAAAGTAGAGCTAGAGGCAAATCTTGCAATACTGTTGTAGGTGACTACCAGTTTGGAGAGGTTAGTTTTGGACAGATAAGTGTAAATGGGGGAGGCATAAAGTGGGGTAGAGATCAGATGTGAATGGGCAATGGTAGTTTTAGCAAGAGGTGTAAGAAATGGTTTAATTCTATACAGGGAGCCTATTTTTCTGTTAACTAATTTTAAAGGGTTGTTAATGTGAGAGTCAAAGCATAGGTTGTTGTCTATCTCTACACCAAGGAGCCTGGTGAAAGGGTCAGGTAATATGATGATACCATTATTAGACAGGAGAGAGAAGTTAAGCAGCGAGGATTTACGGGTGGGGAGAAAAGTAACAGTTTGTTTTTTTTGGAGTTTAAGTTTAAGCAACATTTTAGGAACCAAGTTTCAACAGTTTTGAAAGTCTGTTGAGTGATGGAATGCAGTTCAAAGGGGGTGAGGCAGAGCAAATCAAAGTCGAATCATCAGCGTATTGTATACTGGTTGCAGAGGGAATACTGGTATGAAGAACATTAATACAAATAGAAAACAGAAGGGGGCCCAGTATAGAGCCTTGAGATACTCCATGGGTAATGGGAAAGAGGTTGGATAAGTTATTTAGCCAGAGCACAGCCTATTGTCTGTTATGCAGATATGACTCAAACCACTTTAAAGCACTAGAGTTGAGTGCGAAAGTTTTAAGTATATTTATCGGAATATGGTGATTAACCATATCGAAGGCTTTGGACAAGTCTATAAAGAGAGCAGAGGTGAGTAAACTAATGTTTCGATTTTTGTTGATGTGGTCAGTGAAGGAAAGGAGGGCTGAAATGGTGCTGTGGAAAGGTCAGAAGCCATGTTAACAGTCAGCTAGTAGGTTGTTATTTAATAGGTGTTTAAGAAGTTGTTTTGGACACATTTTTCCATGATTTTAGCTAGGGGGGGAGAGAAGGGCTATGGGTCAGTAGTTAGAGAGTTCAGGTGAGTTCCCACCTTTATGCAGGGGAATGATATGTGAAATTTTCCAGACCGAAGGAATAAAGCCTTTGACAATGGTTCTGTTAATCAGAATGGAAATGGGATAGGCTAATGGTTTGGCTGCAATTTTTAGATACTGAGCTGGTAGATGGTCAGCAGAAGGGGAGGAGATTTTTAGTTTCTGGAGAAGAGAGCAGATAAGAGATGTAGGTACTAGATGCAGTAGAAAAGAGGCACTTGAGGAGTTAGAGGAGGTGGACTGAGAGGAACTATTGGGGGCTAGCTGATTAGCTAGGGAATGGACAGTTTCAGAAAAAAGGTATCGAAGGTATCAGCAGTTTTTTAGGGTTGTTTTGGAGAGTATCTATGGAGCATGGGGTGTCAGAGTGGCCAGGCTTTAAGAGACTGTTTATTTCTGCCCAGAACGTTTGAGGGTTTTGTTGGTTAGATTGTAATAGTAGTTTCTTTTGTCTAGTAGAACAGCTTTTTAGTGCATTTCTTATTTGTCTCAAGTTAAGTTGGTGGGTGGGATCTTTAGTGCTGCAAAATTTGGTCCAGAGTTTATTTTTCAGAATAATTTTATGCCTTGTGTCTTTTGAAAGCCAAGGGGCAGGTTTTGAGCTGATTCTGATAGATCTTAAGGAAGCATGAGAGTCTAAAATAGAAAGGAACTTCGAGCTGAAGTAAGCTACAGTATCATCCAGTGGCAGTTGTTTAAGAGGAGACCAGTTGCAAGCATTCAGTTCTGTAAGGAAGCTTTCAAGGTTAAAGTTTTTTATTTGTTCTGACCATTTTGTATTTAGTTAAGCTAGGGGAGGTAGTTTTAAGTCTGAATAAGTAAGTAAGAGCACGGTCACTTAAATCATCAGGTAGTGTACCTACTGTATAACTATGGTGGTGCCTATTTATCAGAATCCAGTCCAATATGCTTTCTTTGTTGTTAGTTTTGCTGGTTCTGGTAGGGGCTTGAATGGTTTGAGAGAAACCATGAATATATTGACATCGTCGAGGACTATGGTTCTTGTGGAAATCTAATAGAAAGCCAGCTAAGGATCTCTTCTACCGGTGCTGATATTATTTCCAGGGGGCATGTAGGTGCAGATTATATAGATGGACGTGTGTGGATTAAGTTGGAGTTTGGAGATAAGGATTTTGGCATTACTTATAGAGGGAGTTTTTTCTTGTAGTACAGTAATTTGTGAGCTATTTTGTAAAGGATAGCTATCCCACCACCTTTTTTGGCTTGACGGTCAAGTCTGTGGATGTTGTAGCCAGGGGGAGTAATCTCCCTGTCAAGGGTTGCAGGTTTGAGCCAGGTTTCAGATAGGCATAGGATGTCGAGTGTATGTCTAGCAGGGCATGGAGGTGGGTGATTTTGTTATTAATGCTTTATATGTTGGCATTGAGTATACATTTAGGGTCAATTACCTCTTATTGCTGGGTAAATAAGTATCACAGCTACAGATCAGTAATGAAAATGGGTTAAAGCATTATTCTTAAGTTTCATGAGAGTCTGTAATAACAACCCCCCAAGCTTTGGGAAGAGGAAACACCAGAAATAAGAAATTATAGAATCATTTAGACTTTATTGCATGTGATCTTGGCAACAGTCATTAAAATTAAAGCATCGAAGTGAAATGGTAGCAGCATGCCAGTGACAGTCGGGCATTTTCACCCATTGGGACTTGTACAACAGACACTGTAAGTGAACAAAGACTGTCAATGACAGTCAGACATTCCACATAAGGTCTTCTACAACAGATGGAGTAAGTGTGTACAAACTGCCAGTGACAGTTGAGCATTTCTACACATGAGGACTTGTACAACAGATAATGCATACAAACTGCCAGTGACAGTTGGGCATTTCCATGCATGAGGTTTTCTACAACAGACAGAGTAAATGGACATAGACTGCCAGTGACAGTTGGACATTTCCACACATGGGATCTTCTACAACAGACGTTGTAAGTGAACAAAGACTGCCAATGACAATTGGACATTTCCACACATGGGATCTTTTGCATCACGTGGAGTAAGAGCATGCACCTCACATATAGTACAGCTACTAACATGGCAGTCAAATCATGTGTCTCGTACACCGAACTCTTAGTAGCTGCTCTGCACCAGCAGGATGATGCCAACCCATCACTGTGCTAGACAAAATAACAGATATCCTGGGGGCTCCTAGTTGTGTATGACACCAGTCCAGATGTTTCAGTATATTCTATCAGAGAACTCTAAGCTGCAGGACCAAGAAAATGTATGGTTTAAAGTGTTAATTATCTCCGGTTTGGTGCATTGGCCTCCTGAATTACTTCAGTTTTGTAGTCCCACTTCCAGTAGTTACTATCAGAAGACACAAATTATCCAAAAATTAAACAGAGCCCGCCTGTTTGTTTTCAAGGTCATTAGATTTTTTTACTGAGCCAGTGATTATTTTGACCACTTTTCATAACCACATGTTCAGTCCACACAAATATCCACTTTCATATTGATTTCTTTCAGGTGTTTTGGATGGACAGCACAACATTTGTTGAAGTGGTATGATCCATTTGTCTCTCCTTTTATTTTCTGGCCCATAAAGTCCCAAATTCCTTCAAAAATAATGATGAAACCCATGAAGTAGTCTAGCATTTTGCTGCAGTCTTTTTCCATTCTCCACCATCAGGAAATATATGTATTTCCTTTTCATTTGGGGTCTTGATTTAGATTTATTTTATATAACTACTTCCTTAGCAGACCAGTCCAAATTGATTGATCCTTTTTAAGCTATGACTTGGAGGCAAAATGAGGTCAGGTGTAAATTAGACAGGGTTTAAGCTCGTCAAGTATACTTACCTGAGCTACAACTCATCAGTCACTGTTTCCAATTGAGAACGACTGTTGGTTCAGTTTGCATTAGTGTGCCAACAGTGACTATAAGTTTTTGGGCTTTTCTCTTTATCTTAAACTTATGTAGTCCTGGAGTAAATAAGAAGAGTGCGTCAGGCAAGTCCTCCAAATGGAAGGTGCAGAAAGAAGTTCTTTTCTCCATGGAAATCTTTTTTTCCCACCTGGTTGAAGCTTCTTCAATTTTTTTTTTATCTGGCACATCCACCTGTAATGGAACCATCTCTGCCAATTTGGAGGATTGCAATGACGTCAAAACCAAATGTGACCACAACAGTGACCTAAGCACCCAGATGCATGAACTGTACAAAACACAGTCAATAAACTTTAATGTAGAATATGCACATCATTCAAAACACATCTGCAATGACAAGTGATTTGGGGACGTATGAGACAAAATGTAGCATTGAAAAGAAGGAATAGTCACATGAAGTCATAAAAAAGTGAACTAATGCACAGGACTACATACACATTGCAGCATAAAATAATGATTAGAAGCTAACATATATTGTATTTTAGATTATGTAAAAAAGACAGCAAGACTATGAGGTAACACCCAGAAATGATCCTACAAAATGTATTGAACATAAGTTTCCCATGCACTGCCAAGTATGCAGTGAATCTCTGAAAAAAGAAAGCCTACAAATAATATCTAACTTTACATAAATTGAAGAATACCTCTTGAGATCTGAACAACCCCAGATGAACCATAGAAAACACATGCCTTTGCAGTAATGGATACAACAGCAATGGCTGATTTATCCTCTTAAATTTTGAGCATTTTCAGAAGGTCTCCTCCTAGAATGCTATTTATTTTTCACTATTTTTGCTTTTTGGTTAAAAATGTATCTCCAAAATGATTCAGCATTTATTCAGGGAATGTTAAAGTTATAATTATTTATAAAACATCACTGGATGGGGCTCATACCCACAAAGAAGACACACAAATGTTAATTAAAAATATTGTTAATGTCATTTTTATGCTTTAACCTATTAGAAGAATGTAAAGATCACTTTTATACAGAAAGCTGCTTTTGGGTCTGAAGTCACTCCAATATGAAATATTTATGTTTTTTGGTAGCTTTTGTTATTTTAGTCTGAAGATAACTGAAAGCAGCATTCGTTTCCACGTAACTGATTTATAAACATTTCACTCTGTCAGTTTTAAAAGGGCAGTCTGACCTGAATTCTACCATGACTTTAAATGAGAGTCTTTACTACTTCAGGATATTTCTATGACATTTTCTGGACAGATCTCTTAATAGTCCTGCTTTCATTTTGTTGGTCCAGCCTAATAGTAAGAAAATCTGAAATACGGACATGCCACACAGACCATGCAAAATATATACATCATCCATGCTGAGTTTGTGAGCTTTGAGCTTGAAAACATGCAACATACACATTTTTGAGTGAAAGAAATTATGTGTGAATCCAAATTATCAGTGAATCCAAATGGGTATATAAGACTACTGGTTGTGCCTAGCAATAAATGACCATTTCTCCATCACAGCTCAAATATATAAAATTTCTCAGAATAATGTATTATGACTCTCAGATATAGAATGCATTTGGATGGTCATTCCACCTGTAAAGACACACACACATCTTAATCTTCTTGAAATGCAATTTAATGCATGCAAGTCTAAACTTGGGGAAGGGGTCATAACTCCAGAGGGGGGGAATAAATAAATAAATAAATAAATACATTTATGTATTTGGGAGAAATAAATAGGATTTTACTTGTGATGTAATTAGTCAGAGAAGCACTACTATAGTCCATCACTTTACACAATATACTAAGAGAAAACACAGTTAAAAATTAATGTAATGCAAAATGTCAGACTGGCAGTAAAAGCTCATGAACTAAGCCACAGGGTCCTAATTTTAAAAGGCTATGTCTCTAACACACTTTATGATTTCATTACAAAACTGTCAGCTAATAACAATAGGGTACCCAGCTATTAACCACATGTAAGACTACAGTTCATACCTTACACATTTTAGGATACTGTACCCATGGCATTTTACAAATGGATTTTTTTTACTTATGACATATATAGGAATTTTGGTTCTCACATAATGAAAACTTAATATACTTATATTCTGTAGATTAGTTTTGCATGACCTTTTATGAAGAGGTGAAATAATCCACAGGTTGAAACCAACCACAAGACCAAAGTGTAAAAACAAAAGCCCTCTGAAAAACTGGCTTCACCAGCTTTATAGAAAGAGGCTGTATGTCCACTTCCTGATGGTAGTTCACAATAAAAATCAGGGACATCTCATGAGATACTTGGATACAAAACAAAAACATAGTGACCAGTGGAATGCTCTTCTGAGATGGTAGAGTGCCTTTGAGTGTAAAAAAAAAAATCACACAACTATAAAGGCCATGCTATTTGTTAACAGACACTGTTCCCAAGTGTTCCTGTAATTTCCGTTTGCTTTTATACATCACCTACCACCAAAACGATACCCACATTCTCTAAACTCTTGATGTCTCACTGAGACAAAATGAAAAACATAACATGCACAGTAATATATTTTCATTTCTTGCTATAGAGCAAACCCCTCCATGTCTATTGCATAAAATTAAGTAATAAAATAAATCTGTGTATTGTGCTGCAGACAGTGTATATTGCAACCAGTACCCACAGACTTAATTTGGTTTCTGCTAGAAATAGTGAAAGAACATTAAATCGCAGTAATAAACTTCTGTTTGCAGGTTTCAGAGACTAAGCCCTGTCCCCTTTCTCACCAAGCCACAGTAATGATCACCTTAATGTGATCAGCCACAGCCTGCCATTTGATTTCTTTCACTGACTACCACTCACAACTCTCAACTTTCCATCTCCAAAATGTGGAACACTACCTCTCATATGGTGTAAAACAAATGGATAAAATGTGGCACAGAGAAACACTTGCAAACAACTTTAGTTAGAAAGTTCACAGCATGGTTAATAACAGTTTCTTCATAAATATTATTAAAAGTTGTTTTTATGAGGTAATATTATTCAGTAGCATTTACCAATGTACCATTATAATAAAAAAAGTATTAGCCCATACTCTCTCTGTCAGCCTGGAAAATGTTGTGGTGGCTTTTCCAGTGTGCTTGTTGATCGTTGATCGCAGCAAGTATCAGAGATTGTTTGTAGAGCCTAGGTACATGAACTCATGGACAACCTCCAGCTCATAGTCACTCTCCATGACTGATGGCTCACTACCCCATCACCTGCGTCTTCTTTGAAATGATTGTGAGGCCAAATTCCATACATGTGTCTGCAAAGCAAGTCATGAGTGACTGAAGTTCTTGCTGAGTTTGATCCACAATAGCTGCATCATCAGCGAACAGGAACTCCCTTAGTCACTTCCTAAGGATTCTGGTCTTCAACCTGAGTCTCAACAGTTTGAAGAGGTTGCCGTCCATTCTGGTTTGGAGAAAGATGCCCTCTGTATCAGTTCCAAAAGCAAATTTCAACAGAACTGAAAAGAAGATACCAAACAATGTTGGAGCCAGTGCACACACCTGCTTTAATCCAATGAGAATCTCGAAAGGTTCTGATGTGGATCCATCATATATGATGGTTCCCCTCATACCTTCATGGAAGGCCCTGATAATACTAAGCAGTATTGGAGGATAGATGATCTTTGCCAGAATTGCAAACAGACCTTTCCTACTGATGAAGTCAACTGCCTTGGTCAAATCAATGAAGGCAATATACAGAAGTTTGTTCTGCTACCTGAACTTTTTGGATCTATATTAGATCACCGAATGCTTAAAAAAGTGAATGGTGATTAATAGAACCTATGTAAGCGAAAGCTTAAAATTTCAAACTGTCAGAACAGCGATTTTTTTCCTAGGGAAAAAAATCGCTGTTCCAACAAAAAAAATACTTTAAATATTACATTAAGTGGGGAGCTTCGCCCCCCACACCCTCCCTACTTAAATATACCAACTCTGAAACCGCACTACAGTGTCGAAAATGGGAAAGTAACAAAGCGGCCAAGTGAATTCTTTCCCAGGGAAAAAATTTGCTTAAAAGCCACTTCAATATTTTGCCGTTTCAGGCTTTTGAGTTCGACCAAGATGCATTCAAAAGAATGCGTCTACGGTCTTCTAATAGGGAACCAAACCTTTCTTGTTGTTACCTAACAGAGAAAACCATTCTACAGCAGACCATCCAGCTCTGAACCCACACTGAGAATCTGGGAAAACACATCCAAACAGCTTCCCCATGGTATATAGAAGGGAGATGCCACAATAGTTGTAATAATCACTTTTGTCACCCTTATTTTTATACATAGTAACTATGTTAGTATCCCTCATATCTTGCAGTACACTACCTTCTCTTTAGCATAGGCAAATTATTGCATGCAGATCTGAGATTAGGGTACTGCTAGTACATTTAAGAATTGGTGAGGGAATACCATCTTTCCCAGGAGCTTTTCCTAAAGAGAGTGCTTTTAGTGCATCATTGAGCTCCTCCAAGGTGGGTTTAGCATCGAGTTCTGTCATAGTTGGCAGAGGCTCAATGGCATTCAGGGCTCTCTCCGTAACTATGGTCTCTGTGGCATATAGTTTGCAAGTAGTGTTCCACTCAGCATTCCATCTGATTTTTTCTGTCCTTTAAGATCTTCCCTGTGGCCAGCTTAAATGGGGAGATCTTCCTTTGTGATGCTCCAATGGCTTGCATAATCCCATCATACACTCTTTGCATGTTACCAATGTCTGTGGCCTGCTGAATCTTGAAGCAAATTTGGAGCCAATAATCATTTACACACCACCAAGCTACCTGCTACACTTGACTCTGAGCACACTGGACTGCCTGCAAGTTCTTCTCATTGGGCAAGGACCTGTATCCAGCCAGTGCCTGTCTCCTCTTCTCAATCAGAGGTGTCAGCACTTCAGTGTGGGCTTCAAACTAATCAGCACACTTGACTGTCTTCTTCCCAAAGATAGATATTGCAGTGTTATAGACAGCATCCAATAGTTTTTCCCATCCAGGCAGGGCAAAGCTTCTTCAAGTGCTCAAACAAACTTGCATTCTTTAGAAGGGTCATGAGTCTTGCCTGTGTCAATGTGTGGCCTCCTTTCCTTTTTATAGTTAAAGAACCTTCACATCTGGATATTCACCTTACTTCACAAGAGCAAGTGGTCAGTATCACAGTCTATGCTGTGGTAAATGCATGTTACCCTGACACTGCCTAAACCCCTGTGCTTGGTGAGAACAAGGTCAAGTTGGTGTCAATGTTTCGATCTTGGGTGCTGCCATGAAACTTTGTGCTGAGGCTTGACATTAAAAAAGGTGTTGGTTACACAGCGGTCATATTAAGAACAAAGTTCAATGAGACAATGTCCATTTTCAGTTATCTTTCCTGTTAGCTGTGATGGTCATTCTCAACTCTGGCATTAAAATTGTCAAGAATGAATAATGGTTCATGGGAAGGGACCTCACTGATGGCAGCACTAAGCTCATCATAGAATTTATCCTTGACATCCTGGGTAGAAGTTGAAATAGGAGTATAGACACTGACGATGTTGACCATAGCCACTGGTGTTTGTCGTTGAATTTTCTGTAGTCTGTCATTTCCCATATTTGGTGGTATGACTGAGCCAACAAGGTTGTTTCTGATTGTGAAACTAACACCATGTTCCACAGCCTCTTCTGGAAGATTCCAATTCCAGAAAAAAGTAAAGTCTTTCTCCCTGAACCTCCAGTGGATGGCAGCTTTGTCTCCTGGTGAGCCTCAATGTCCATCTGCAACCTGCTCAACTCATTGTTAATGACTGCTGTCTTCAGTACATCACTGATGTTCTGTAGATCTTCCTTAAGGCCTGGTGTCATCGTCCTTATGTTGCATGTGTCTAGCCTAGTTTATTTTGTTGCTTTTTTGTTTTTTGAGGTGTTTGGTTAACAATCTACCTGTTGGGGGTTACCTAATCCTCACAAAGCCAGTGGAGCAAGTGAACTTGTGGTGAGGCAGCACCTATTTAGCTGGGGGCTGCCCAGCTTAAGGAGGGTGTTAGCTGCCCAAAGAGATCAAAGGATCTCTCCAACTGTTGGAAGCCCTTGGCATCTCACTCTATGCCAATTGAATGAATTGGCTTATTACCAATAACTGCTACTTCCCATGTTGTGTTACTGCTCAAAGAGTGAAGCTGGGGTGTTCCTCTCCAGGGTGGAGGGCTGGGCAAGTGAATTTGAGAAAACAGCTGATGCCCAGTAGCAGGTCCCCCTCTCCATGCCACTGATGTAATCCAAGGGAAAAGGAAAGGTCAGTACAAGTTGGCATCAGTGTCACTGCAGGAGCTGCCAGATTAAGGTCGAGTACAACATCAACTGCCTTAGGGGCTCCATCTTTGGATTTTTCCTCAGGGTTTACTCCCAAAGCCTTCACCATGACCAGGTATTGCTGCAAGGCAACAGGAGGTTTTAAATCAGAGTTTGCCTTCTCCTAGGTGGGTTGCCTTCCCAGGCTGGCAAGTCTTACCTACCTGACATTAAGGTGCATATTTACACAGCCTGTGTTTTGAGCACATGACTGTATACCAGTGAAACATGGTCTTTGCTCTCAAAACAGGAGTAGTGGCTCAATGTTTTTCATATGTGCTGACTTAGTAGCATACTTGGTATTTCATGACAAAACAAGATCCCCAGTAACACAGTGCTTGAGAGGATGGGCACCACCTCCATGTTCACCCTCTTGAAACATGGAAGTAGACATCGGTCGGGTCATGTCTTATGCATGACAGGTGGCCAAATACCAAAAGACCTCCTTTTTGGAGAGCTGGAGTCTGGAAAGAGGCTGAAAGGGCAACCCAAATTGTGCTACAAGAACATATGCAAATGTGACCTCAGTGCTCTCTCCATCAGCGTGAAGAACTGTATTCTCTTGCCTCAGACAAGATTGCCTGAAAACAGGAAGTGAAGGAAGCTCTCACTATGTATGAAACCAGAGGATAAAAGAGCCTTCAGGAAGATCCGTACTCATGATACCAGACCAACATCTGGCTACGGCTGTCCAGAGTGTGGAAAGGACTGCCCTCCCAGATTGGATTACACTGCCACAGGAGACATTGTTAAGATCAGTCCAATAGAGGTGCAAACCCATGAGCCCTTAGGATTGAAGGCTGTCTACTACTGTGATCAAAAAAAAAAAACACAACAGTAATGAAAATGTGACATGCTCCTACAATAAAAAAATTGTGGGGAACATGGACTTTTAAATATTCAAAATGAATACTGTTCCTCATAATGAGGTACAGTTGAGAACTATGTTTCCTCTTCTCCTGAAGCAGACAGATGCTTCTGGTGATCAACTGTGATCACCAAATATGGCACAAATAGTCTCAGGAGTGTATATTGATATAGAGGGCTTAAGGTGCTACTGCAGGTAACCACCAAACGTGGCACAAATAGTCTCAGGAGTGTATACTGATACAGAGGGCTTAAGGTGCTACTGCAGGTAACCATACCTCTCATATGTCCCTGATTTTGAAGAACTTCCTGAATTTTGCCTGAAACTGTCCCTGATTTTGAAGGACATCCTTGATTTTCCCTCCTAATTTTTCTTCTGTCCATGATTTTCTGGTAATTCACTGAGGATCACTGACAAGTCAATTATGCCAGAATTGCATATTTCTTATTGTTTAGAAAATGCATGTTGATGTAGGAACTTTTAAGTGAACTAGAACAATATTTAAAAATTGTCCCTGATTTTCCTCCCATTATTTTTGTGTATGTCAAGAATCACTAAGCAAAGATCTTGCGAGGTATGCTCCCATGTCCATCTCAGTAAAAGCAAATTTAAGAAAGAAAAAAAAATGTATATTTTGCTGTGGCCAGTGTCTGCTGCTACCACTAGCAAATGTTTTAGCTCACTTCCTGTCACTATTTAAAATAAAAAAAAAAACAAAAACAAAGCACATACCTGTAAAGTAAAGCCATCCCTGAAGGTCTACAGTTCTGCAGTTCCCAACAGTCTCTAGTCATATAACTACCTGACAAGAGATTGCCGGGAAAACACTGTGCTCCACTGCTAACAACAGCTGATCAAAATTACAGGGACTTAGATACACAGCTTCTACTAATCTCTAGTTATATTAATACATGACTAAAGACTGCCAACTCAGAAAGCACTGTGATTGGTTGTCGATTACAGGCTACCTATGTCCTATTAATAGGATTAGGAGAAAAGAGGGGAAAAAATCTTTTTTTTTTTTTTTTTTTACTGAGGCACTCACTTAGACACAGTATGTCACAGCTGGGGCATGTGCCTAAATATACCCCTGAGTAGCACCTCTTATGCTCAGAAGAGCATTTCTTTAACTCCACTGGTTCTAGAAATATAGTTTGAATACATCCATCTGACAGATTTATCTCCATAAAAGTGTTCTTTATTTTAGACTCTGTGACACCTGCAGTGAAACCTTCTTTTCTTGGGGCCCGGAAATGATTTTCTCTCCTTCTTGGTATCTGGTATTGATTATCCATCTCTTTTGGGGCATGCCTTTAGTCATTCATTATGGTTAGGGTACAGATTTGGTCATCCATCTTTTTTGAGGCATAACAGTGGTCATCAGTTCTTTTCAAAGTACAAAAATGATTAGTATCACTGACCCTTCATGGGGTATGGTGTTCATCATGTGACCTTCCTGCCATATAGTATCAGTCATCCTTCACTCTTGTTGTGGAAATTTGGGCATCTGAGCTTCTTGAGATATGATATTGATTATTCAGCCTTCCTTCCTGCACTGGCCTTCAACTTTTCTTAGGATAGAGTGTTGGTCATCCACCCTTCTTGGAGCTTGGCATTGGCCATCCATCATTTTTGGAACTATAGCATTGGCCATTATCACTCTGTCCAAATTCACCTGTACTTCATTGTGCTGTAGCCACACATTTCAGATCTGCTCTGTATGTCTTCTCCACATGTCATCTCCCAGACCAGCTGCTGTTGACATCAGGGGCCAGGCTCTGGAGGCAATTTGATCAGGCTGCCATTAATTGCTCTAGTTATGTACTAGTGTATCATGTTTCACAGCAAATCTTAAGGGTAACTTCTCATTTATTTGCTTGAATTGTTTGTTCTGTACTTATAGGTTGTAGGTTAGTACTAGCCTAACTGCCCTTTTGGGCCATTTTTAAGCCAAACCAATTACCCCATGTGAGAAGCAAACCCTGCACCTTGTGTCTATAAGGTAAACACTTTAACCATTATGCCAACCTCCCAACCTGAATATCACACTTCTGCATGTTCAAGCATGACTTTAAATTCTGAATTAGGAACCCCACTGTTGAAAGCACATTACTGGTTGCATGAGCTGCATTTTGATATAAAGGAAACTCTCTTGTACCGCCGTTGTTTATCACTGGGGATCATGCTTTTACAAGTCTTTTAGAAAGTTGGAATGAATCTTTCTGCTAAACCATTTGCGGCTAGATGGTGGGGATCAGATGTAAAGAGTTCAGTATCATTCGGTTTTGAGAATATTTTGAACTATTCTAAAGTAAATGGTTGTCCACTGTATTTATTTTATCATAGGATCATAGGAAGTTACTAGGTTATTGGCCCTGAGACCCTTATAAGCCTAGCCAAGAGTTTAGCCCATGCATAGACAAATCAGCACCCAATGCCCCTGTCCAGCAGGGACATGGGTGGAATCCCATGTATGTATTTTCTATTTTTCATCCAGTTATCCAGATTGCGCTTAAAAAGGGGTAAAGAGGTACTCTGCTTGACGTGGACAGGCAGTTTATTCCATAGATGGGGGAGTCTCTGGGACACAAATCTGTCCTGCCAGCAAGTCCTATTGATGTCACAGACCAGGTTGAGGCTGCGTGTGTGGGTTACTCGAGTGGAGCTTGACTTGTAGTTATGCAGCAGTCCCATCAAGGCAGGGTCCGAGATTACCTTGCATGCCAGACAGAGGTCACCTCTGAGGAGTCTGTATGAAAGACAGTAGAGGCATAGGGCTTTTAGTCTATCTGCGTATGGTAGATTTTTGAAGAACTGGATTCTCCTGGTGAGGAACCTCTGTGGTCTCTCCAACTGATGCATGTGCTTTCCGAGGTACATGCCAAATGAGGAATTGTACTCAATAATGGGCCTTATAAGGGAGGAATACAGGGATGTTATGACCTCCTTGTCCCTGGATGAGATACCCTTATGTATGAGGTGGGCCATGTAGAAAGCTTTCCATACAATGGAAGCAACATGGTGGTCAAAAGTCAGGCTGCTATCAATCTGGGTGCCCAAATCCCTCATGACTCACTGAGTGCTTAGAACGTTATTATTAATGTGATAATTTGTGGGGACATCTCTCTCCCCAAAAGGGGTGATGATGCATTTTTTTGTATTCCACTTGAGGCCATGTTTCTGGCACCAGTCCTTTGTTTGGGTGAGACCCTCATGGAGGATGTCCACATCACTAGGGGAATTGATGACAGCTCCAAACTTGCAATAATCTGCAAATTTGGTCAGCCATAGCCCACTGGTTTTGGCCTGTACCTCAGAAAAGTATATTCCAAATAAAAGAGGCCCCAAGACCGAACCCTGGGGTATGCCACTCGATACGGGTCTACAGCTTGAGGTGGCTTCCCCTATTTTGACTAGGTGGGTTCTATCAGTAAGTCAGTTGGCTACCCATCTGGTAACAAACAGATTGATGCCTAGTTGAGAGAGTTTATCTATTATGCCCGAGTGGGGAATAGTGTTGAAGGTTTTGGCTAGGTCAAGGTATTATCTGTATTTAATTTAAGTATCTGTATTTATTAACCAGAGTAGATTACTAAACTCCATGGTCCTTTTCAGACTCAGCCTGGGAGTGGTACCTGGTTAAGTGACTTGAGTCATATAGTTAGGCATTGAGGGCTGAAGGAATCAAACTCTGGCCCACTAGACCTCAGGAAACAGCTCATTAACAGCTCCCTAATCCTCTGCACCTACTGCTAGGCAATCAGTTTAATCATTTACTCATTACAAGCCTCTTCAAATAGACCTTTCTCATGATATTTCTTTTAACAATGAAATGGTCTTTCTGGAGGTGGTTGAGTCTATACATATAAACTCTTGTATCTAGGAATGTGCATCTAGAGAAATTAGGAACAGAGTCTATGGATGACATGAGGAATTTTTTTGGATATGGTACCATCGCCTACCATGGCAGAGACAGTACTCCCAAAAGACAGAAGGGTGCTTGTGTCATTCTAATTGTGTACAGTTCTCGTTTGTGTTAAAAAAATAGCCTTGGCTTACTTGGATGGAGATACTGTGTGTTTTTTATTAAACTAGTTTTCTTATTAATAATGCACAAAGTCATCTGCATATGATGATTTTTAAGGACATTCAGGGTATGCTTTCTGTACTATATTGTTTTCATGCACCTTTATTAAATTATCACTTAAGACACAGACACACATAAATTAATGAAAAAGAAAACAAACCATATTGACATAATATATTGCATATATTTTTCTTTCTTTTTAACAGATATCATTCACCCCAGCATTACATAAATTGTTCAGTTCCAAGCCTCCCTTAAATTTCACTCCTCTTACTGACTATTATTCTGCATGTATTGTTCATACAAGTTTCATTTATTTCTATATAATTTGCTCCTTCTTTTTTCTAAAATCCCACCTTGAGTTCTTTTATCTCCTTTACAATATTCAGTACTTCAGTTACATTTTCCTTACATTTTAATTTCCATTTTCTAGTATTTTATTTCAGCAGCCTGTATCATTACACTTAGTAAGGGCTTGTTATATCTATACTAGACTATTATTATGATGTCACCAGCTGCCACTGAACAAGCAGCTGAAGAGATTTGAAACACGTTTAGAGGAAACTGGTTACACATATGCAGAATAAAACACAAGAAGCAGGCAGTCTACCTCCCAAAATCCTTAGAAATATATTTGATGATTTGCCAGACTGCATGATGGAGATTTTTAACAAACCATTGCCAAGTGCAAAATTAGCAGAATGCTAGAGTACAGCAATTGTGGTACCCTTGTTTATGACTCTGTGGATTCCTCCTCCACCTCACATTCCAGTAGTCTATTACATGGGTCCACAACTTTTTTTGTGTAAAAAATATTTTTGTAAATCCAGGGAAACTTAGTCCCTTCAGTCTACTACCTGTGTTCCCTTCTCCCACCTCTGTCCTTCCTATTCACAATGATCAATTCATGTCTCACTGAAATGATCATACACTAAGAAAAAAAAACAAGAGAAGACGTTTTCTACGGCTGCTATCAGAGGCTTTAAACTAAAACATCTTTCTCTTCTCTGGCAAGGCTTTAGGACTGTCTCTGAAGACTCACAAGCCTTCTGCAGCAGGTAGTCAATGTTTCTTCAGCAAGCTGCTTCTGTGATTTTAAAATGATATATCAGCAATGCAAAAGTTAACAATCTCATCAGCCTCAAAAATGTTCCTGGTTTTAATGGAGTTTTACCATAAACATGTCAAACAATACTTAAAATTTGTGACACACTAACATTTTGCATGTTGCTTTGGGAAAACCTACTAATGGCTTAAGTTGAATAATGTATTGTTTTACAACACCACTAATGAGAAGTACAACACAGACATACTTGTGGGAACACTGCAATAAGGCATCATGCAGTCAAGCTGCAATTCTCATCTGATAGGTTGCCAGAAAAGTGCTGTACATTTTGTTTTTATTAAAGTTGCATTGTTTTGATATACAATCCTTCTTAAACAGACTTATCTAAAGAAAAAATACACAAAGGCCCCTCACTAGTGCCCTATAAAAATTAATGCTCAAGACTAGAAGCACCACCCCCCCATACAACATATTATACTGAACAAACATAAATTGCCTCAACAGTACTGCCTGCAGCTTTACAATATCAAAAGGATGATCTCACTCTTTGGACGTTACTTTGTGCAATTAATTTCAGAAAACAGACAATTCATTTGCAGCTGGTGTCTTACACCATTTTGCACTCTGTACTAGATTACTAAACAGTAAATAGAGTCTATTAAAAACCACTCTGTGGATTCCCTAATTAAGTAATAACAGCAAAAGAAGTTTCACTTCATGTTGAGTTTCACAGAAGTCGTTAAAACTCATTATGTTAATGCAGACTATTTTACCCATTGAAGAATACATTAAGGTGTATAGCATCACATTTAATCGCAATCATTTTCATCTGAATTTTACTGCCTCAGAAGCATTGCTATATCTTTGCTTGCATTACCTAAGTGCAGCTGCACACTGTTACAATGTTACAATTAAACTCTATAATTTTTGCTTAGAGAGTTTGGGTTTCTTTGTTAGTGAATTATTGACACAGATGGTACATATACAGTTAGCTGGAGAACAGCCCATGGCTGGATCCTGTAACCTAACATCCCAGCAGGATCTCTAAGTAACTCGATATAAGAGTTATAAAACACAGTAATAGCCTTTGGCTATACTTTATTATTTTTGTGGTACTGTGTTTATATTGATGGTGTTTATTTTGCTACTTTACAGTACAGATGCTTATAAACTACATTTTCATTCTTTTTAAAGCTAATTTTATTCTTAATTGTCAACCTGCATCAGAAGATTATCTGAAGTTAATAACTCTGTGACAGCTGCAGTGAAATATTTTCTTCTTATTGAATGTATTAACTAGGTTGTGTTTCTTATGTTGCATGCTTTAACTACTCATTTCAAAACTGAATACATCTGATTTATTTTATAAGGAAAGGTCATTTTAAGTGAAAAGTCTACATGTGCTTCCCCTTCATGTAACAGACTTCTAAAACACAAGCAGTGAAGTAATTGGGCTTGTGTGGGTTGTATTTGTGTGCATATTTACCTAGTTCTGGAATACTTCCATTTAGCCAGTATAATAAAATGATAAAGAGGAAATAATTACTAAAATTATTTTTTTCTTTTCACTAAATTTTGTAGTGGGGGTTATCAAATTGAGCAATATGATAATGGGGACTGGCAATGTTTAGAACAAACAGGGTTAGATATTTTATCTATGACATTAAACAGATCATTTAGCACTCCATATCATTTCATATTGCTGTAAGTTATACCTCAGTTTCTTGCTTTGATGAGGTAGCAGCTTATTTCTTCCTTTTCATTCACAAACAGGAAATATAATTTGTGTCAGTGTGCACATTACTGTGATGTGTTAACACTTTTTTTGGGGGGGGGGTTCTTTTTTGCTCCTCTTACTTTATCCTACAGCCTTTCTACCCCTGTACCCCTATCTATCCCTGCGACTACTGGCTGTCCTGGGTTTTTTGCTGGGGCCGGTTGCAGAACTTAAGGGTGACCAGAGAGTCTAGCCATCACTATCAGCCATTTTATATTTTACTTTATGCAGCCTGCCTGTGCATCTCCTCTCCCTAATGGTCTCTGTGGTAGCATCCAAGGGGCAGGCATGCAATGGGGGCATGCAATGTATTGCCCTGCCTCCGAAGCAGTTCAGCCATATCCTCCACTCTATCTACCCTTTGAACCATGCCTATCAATTGTGACACCCCTATTCTCCACCAGGGATCATCACAGGTGATGTCCACAGAATCGCCCTCCTACCTCATACAGTAATGCCCATTCCTACTTGCTGCTCAATAATTTTGCTCCAAGAGTTTGGGGTTTCTTTGTTAGTGAATTACTGAGACAGATGATATCTACACAGCCATCTGGAGATCAGCCCATGGCTCGAGCCTATAATCTAACATCCCAGATGGATTTCTAATAATATATGGGCTGACTGGCCATAGTCAGGACTTTATCCCGCTATGTCACCTGAGCTGCTGTGATGTGTTAACACCTGATGTACTTATATTTTTTAAGCAGCTTGCTATCATTACATTTTTTTTACATTTTTTAATATTTTATATTCTTTGGAGAATGTTTATTTCATTAAATTGATAGTATTTGTACTACATGTATTTTGATATGCAATTTTTATTACATTTCTTTAAGTGCATGAAGCTGCGCCGACTCTTTTAAGTGACAGTCTTGCCATAAGGCTAAATGCTACATGTATGAACAGTTTACGATAACCAATCAACATGGAGCTGTGAAGCCGCTATTCAAATCATTGCACCACTGCACACCAGCTGCTGCCCCTTCTAAAGCATTTACCCCTAACCCCAACGAGCTTACATGCATATGCATAGTCACGTCTGTCCTGATGTTTGTAGAATGCATCAGCAAGGTAAAATGGTCTAGTTCATCTGCCCATCCCTTTATTTATTTTTATGTAGTTTACATTTGTCAGCCAGGTAAGTGTACTGGCCCGAGGACTGCTTTTATCATGGACAATGCGCTGGGGACACGACTGTTTCTGTGGTGTCTCTCACATGACGGTAATCTGCTCTCCTCTCCTTCCTTACCTGTGATTATTGACACTCGTGCTTTTATATCTGCAATCAGCGAGTGTTACTATGAAAACCACCTTCAGCTGTTCACTTGGTCTACTTTACAACCCAGGGATATTATACCATTAATGAAGACACCTGGTGCCTTTGCTGCTCTGCATATCTGTAACTGTCATCAAACTAATAGGATGAAGAACAACTGTATTAAGTGAATATGCAGTTTATATCCAGTTGCATGTTTCTTATTAAGTCAAATGTATCACATGACAATGGAGCCAGAAAGTTTTGAAAAGTGATAAGGATGGACAACTGCCCATCTCAAATTTCCTATCATCATGTCCACCATTCAGGCATTTAACTTTCACTATGTCGAATGTGCAACTTTAAATACTGTCTATATAAAGGTTGATATAGCAACACAGATAAGAGGAAAGGGTTAACAAATGTTTCCAAATGTTTTATAAGTTTATTTTTTCTCGTATGAGAGTTGCTCATTATAGCTGGGGTCTTGGTGTTACAAGGTGTTTAGAATCATGGTTTACAGATGATCTGTAATGCATTCTCTGGTTATGTTTAAAGGAAATGAACACATAACGTATCATCATTGTGACTATTAGACACGCAACAATAATTTAAACAATGTTCTAATGAAAAAAACTGTTTTCTTTCAAGTTTTGGTTGACAAAGGCTATGTGTTACACAACAAGTAGAACATAAAAAAAGAGGAACAGTAAATGTAAAATGTATTTGAGTTATCCAAGTAAGTTGAAAAGTTCTAGTGGCAAACTCAGTAAGAGTTATCTTACCTAGTGAGAAAAAAAATCAATAGTTGTTTTACTATAAGACTATTATGACCACAGACAGCACTAATAACTATCTCTTCAGTTGTGCATATTACTCTTACGTGTAACAAAACTTTAACTTGGTAGGAATAATGAAAGTCACACTGAATTTTCTTTTTTCAAATAAGAGTTATGTGACAATTTCTTTTACAGTTCCTCAAACATCATTTTAACAGAAATGACTTCCATGGGTACTTTCATGTAAAAATCACTTTGATTCAGCACCACAGTGGATTAAGGCATACAGCAGGGTTTAATAAAGGCTCACAAAGCTACATACGTTTGTGCTTTGTGGGCTATTATTCAACCCTGCTGGACAGTTTTTACAATAAGTGTACTTGTTTTGAACTGGACCAGTGTAGGCTGTGTTTTTTAAAACCACTGTGATGTTGAGTCAAAGTATTTTTTAGACTTACTGTGTTTCATGCACCCAGTGCTATGGGGAGGTTTAAAGCAGCCCAGGGCTTTGCATGTTTACAGTTAGATCAAAATATTGCTTTCTACAAACAAGCATACCTTGACAATGGGCAACAGAGTTCCCTGACATTCCCACATACCCTGTACCACCACAGATACATATATGGATCTACCTAATTACACTGAGGCCACAAAAAGTCGATGTGAAAAACGTCAACCTAAAAACATTGACCACACAAAGCACATGCTCTGAGACACAATCTGACAGCATGCAAGTAAAAACAACAATTTTTTTTTTGAAGGGGACAACCCACCCCCACACCTCTCCACACATCTGCTAGTTAAATATACCATCTCTGAGATCACACAATACAGGGGAAAGGACAAGTTGTCCAACCCCAGTGTTATAGCAGTCTCACACCACCGTCATCCAACTTAACTGTTGACCAAACTGTGTTGGCAAGAAAGCTGTCAACATTAGTAGCAGTCAACCAAATTAAGGGAGTCCACACACACACACACACACACACACACACACACACACACACACACACACACACACACACACACACACACACACACACACACACACACACGCGCACATCTATATTTACACATACTTAAATAAATATATATATATATATATATATATATATATATATATATATATATATATATATAGCTACACATCATAATCTTGGATTACTGAAATCCCGAATTTCAGTAATCCGAGACCATGAAGCTGAAAACCAGAATGCCGAAAGTGCATAAGAGTGAATTTGAATATCTCGAATCTGCGCTTATGCATTTCCGGTTGTGTGTAGTGTTATGGTGTCTAAAATTGCAGATGAGTGAGTGCTTGTGTGTGTTTGTGTGCATTGTATGTATGGGTAAGGGTAGGGGGGTGTAAGTGTGCATGTGAGTGCTGAATTTGTTGGTGTTTGTGTGTGTGTGATGTGTTTGTGTGCAAGCAGTGGGCGATGCAGTGGTGTGAGTTATTATTTTTTTTTTATGTTATATGCAATCTCTGAGTTGGTATATATAAGTAGGGGGGGTGCAGGGGGGGTCTTGCCCCCCTGCTTATATGTAGTGTAGGGTTGTGTGGCTTGTGTACTGTGGGTGGAATGGTGTGTGTGTTATGTGGTATCTGGTGTATGTATGTTCGTGACTGTGTGATTCGAGATCATGGGTTCCGGTATTGTGAATGGTTCGACTTTATAGTCTCGGGTTACTGAAATTCAGTATTTCAGTAATTCGAGATTATGAAGTGAAACCATATATATATATATATATATATATATATATATATATATATATATATATATATATATACACACACACATACATACATATAAATATATATATATATATATATATATATATATATATATATATATATATATATATATATATATATAAAATTTCATTTTTAGTTTGTTAACTGGAGAATGTGTTGGTCGAGGGAAACTTTGCAATCACATCCCAAGCTGAAGGACAAAGATAATTTTATATATATATATATATATATATATATATATATATATATATATATATATATATATATATATATATATATATATATATATATATATATATATATATATATATATATATATATATATATTTTTTTTTTTTACTTATTTAGCCGTTGTCTGGGTACAAGGCACAAGAATAAGAAAAATAAGTTTACACAATAAATATATTAATCATGCAGAGGAAGAACACAGATCAATGATGTTCTATGTGAAGGACAACTGATGAACCACTTAGCTGGAAACTGAATTTCAGACAGATTATTTTTAGATACAACAGCTACAAGATGATAACCATACTCAAGCTTTGTAAGAATATGTATACCAATTGCATTTCTGCCATTGGGGCCTAGGAACTGGAAACATGTTATTTGACTATTCCAGAAGACTGATTGAGTTTTGCTTTAATTTTATCAGAGTGGTGTATAAATCTCAACCATTTATCAAGCTAGACATCTAAGTATTTAAAAAGAGGAGTAATTTGAAGGGCAGGGAGGGATGGATTGGAGATTTCCCAGTTTGCCAAAGTATGGGAAGTTTTTGTTTAGGGGTAAAGAACAAGGCTTGAGGTTTTTTGATGTAAAATTTAGTGTTTTATAACCTACTGAATAGAGGAATAAAGTCAGCATTAAGATGGGGCTCTATGCTGTGGAGAAGAGGCCGGGCCATAGACAGCCATCTCATGAACATATACTATTACAGGCAGCTAATAGGAAGTCCTAAGGAAGCAGTTTACAAGCAAGGAGAAGAGTAAAGGGAAAAGTATGAAGCATTGGGGAACCCCTTGTTTGGGGGTGGGTACAGGCAACCCACGTTTCCATTTTTCTCTGAAAATGACCTATAGCTCAGTTACCAAATTGTAGTGAAGTGTTTTTTTCCCAAACATCTTTAATAACTTTTCACAGATGACAAAGGCAATCTTACATTTATATAAATGAAAAGCATACAAAATGATACCACTTTAGTTGCAAACAGTTTACATCACTTATAAATCATCCAGTCATTGTCAGTTAAGCATTATAGAGCTCATTCAAAGCCTGCCTCTTAAACCTCATTCCTGCTCTGCATATATTGTTCCCACAATTCCCATTTTTCCTATGAGGTTGCTCCATCCCAAACTGGACTAAAGTGTTAAGACTGAAGGCTGTACTGGAGAGCCCATAAAGATTAGGTTATGAACTGTGAAGTCAAGGGCTTTAGTGAAATCTCTAAAGACAACTCCAGTGAGCTTTCTTTTATAGATATTAATAAGAATACCATCAAGAGGCGCGGTCATCACGCTTCTGCTAGTCCAAAATCTGTGTTCGTGCCTGGACATCAAGTTATATTATTTATTTATTACTTGAGTGTGGACTATTTTTCTCAGAAGTTTTCCAAGATAGGGAGTATGAAAATGGGCCTGAGACCACTAGAAGAAACTGCTGGGGGGCATTTGTGCACCAACTGGACCTGAGATCACACAATACAGGGAAAGGACAAGTTGTCCAACCCCAGTGTTATAGCAGTCTCACACCACTGTCATCCAACTTAACTGTTGACCAAACTGTGTTGGCAAGAAAGCTGTCAATGTTAGTAGCAGTCAACCAAATTAAGGGAGTCCACACACACACACACACACACACACACACACACACACACACACACACACACACACACACACACACACACACACACACACACACACACACACACGCTGCCACATGTCTATATTTACACATACTTAAATATATATATATATATATATATATATATATATATATATATATATATAGCTACACATCATAATCTTGGATTACTGAAATCCCGAATTTCAGTAACCCGAGACCATGAAGCTGAAAACCAGAATGCCGAAAGTGCATAAGAGCGAATTTGAATATCTCGAATCTGTGCTTATGCATTTCCGGTTGTGTGTAGTGTTATGGTGTCTAAAATTGCAGATGAGTGAGTGCTTGTGTGTGTTTGTGTGCATTGTATGTATGGGTAAGGGTAGGGGGGTGTAAGTGTGCATGTGAGTGCTGAATTTGTTGGTGTTTGTGTGTGTGTGATGTGTATTTGTGTGCAAGCGAGTGGACGATGCAGTGGTGTGAGTTATTATTTTTTTTTTATGTTATATGCAATCTCTGAGTTGGTATATATAAGTAGGGGGGGTGCAGGGGGGTCTTGCCCCCCTGCTTATATGTAGTGTAGGGTTGTGTGGTTTGTGTGCTGTGGGTGGAATGGTGCGTGTGTTATGTGGTATCTGGTGTATGTATGTTCGCGACTGTGTGATTCGAGATCATGGGTTCCGGTATTGTGAATGGTTCGACTTTATAGTCTTGGGTTACTGAAATTAAGTATTTCAGTAATTCGAGATTATGAAGTGAGACTATATATATATATATATATATATATATATATATATATATATATATATATATATATATATACACACACACATACATACATATAAATATATATATATATATATATAAATATATATATATATATATATATATATATATATATATATAAAATTTCATTTTTAGTTTGTTAACTGGAGAATGTGTTGGTCGAGGGAAACTTTGCAATCACATCCCAAGCTGAAGGACAAAGATAATTTTATATATATATATATATATATATATATATATATATATATATATATATATATATATATATATATATATATATATATATATATATATATATATATATATATATATATATATATATATTTTTTTTTTTTTTTACTTATTTAGCCGTTGTCTGGGTACAAGGCACAAGAATAAGAAAAAATACGTTTACACAATAAATATATTAATCATGCAGAGGAAGAACACAGATCAATGATGTTCTATGTGAAGGACAACTGATGAACCACTTAGCTGGAAACTGAATTTCAGACAGATTATTTTTAGATACAACAGCTACAAGATGATAACCATACTCAAGCTTTGCAAGAATATGTATACCAATTGCATTTCTGCCATTGGGGCCTAGGAACTGGAAACATGTTATTTGACTATTCCAGAAGACTGATTGAGTTTTGCTTTAATTTTATCAGAGTGGTGTATAAATCTCAACCATTTATCAAGCTAGACATCTAAGTATTTAAAAAGAGGAGTAATTTGAAGGGCAGGGAGGGATGGATTGGAGATTTCCCAGTTTGCCAAAGTATGGGAAGTTTTTGTTTAGGGGTAAAGAACAAGGCTTGAGGTTTTTTGATGTAAAATTTAGTGTTTTATAACCTGCTGAACAGAGGAATAAAGTCAGCATTAAGATGGGGCTCTATGCTGTGGAGAAGAGGCCGGGCCATAGACAGCCGTCTCATCAACATATACTATTACAGGCAGCTAATAGGAAGTGCTAAGGAAGCAGTTTACAAGCAAGGAGAAGAGTAAAGGCAAAAGTATGAAGCATTGGGGAGCCCCTTGTTTGGGGGTGGGTGCAGGCAACCCACATTTCCATTTTTCTCTGAAAATGACCTATAGCTCAGTTACCAAATTGTAGTGAAGTGTTTTTTTCCCCAAACATCTTTAATAAATTTTCACAGATGACAAAGGCAATCTTACATTTATATAAATGAAAAGCATACAAAATGATACCACTTTAGTTGCAAACAGTTTACATCACTTATAAATCATCCAGTCATTGTCAGTTAAGCATTATAGAGCTCATTCAAAGCCTGCCTCTTAAACCTCATTCCTGCTCTGTATATATTGTTCACACAATTCCCATTTTTCCTATGAGGTTGCTCCATCCCAAACTGGACTAAAGTGTTAAGACTGAAGGCTGTACTGGAGAGCCCATAAAGATTAGGTTATGAACTGTGAAGTCAAGGGCTTTAGTGAAATCTATAAAGACACCTCCAGTGAGCTTTCTTTTATAGATATTAATAAGAATACCATCAAGAGGCGCGGTCATCATGCTTCTGCTAGTCCAAAATCTGTGTTCGTGCCTGGACATCAAGTTATATTATTTATTTATTACTTGAGTGTGGACTATTTTTCTCAGAAGTTTTCTAAGGGTAGGGAGTATGAAAATGGGCCTGAGACCACTAGAAGAAACTGCTGGGGGGCATTTGTGCACCAGTCAAATACAGGCTTATTTCAAATGTGAGGAAGTATCTTCAGAGAAAGAAAGAAAAGTAATGGATATTAATGAAGAGGGATTGTAAGCACATCTTAATGACTCTGCACTGGGGAGGGGCTATTTACAGGCACTTGATCAAGATGAGTATCTGCTAGAGGGTCTGCGATGTAGTAGAAATACAAGGGAGGGAGGGAGGCAGATGGGGGGAAGATCCATTGTTATTCGGGTATATTATGGTGGGAAGGGGAAGAATGGATAAAATCTTGGAGAAATAATGAGAGAAAATGTCAAAGACTGAAGCTGGACAATATGTAATAGGGGCTGTATATGGTACAGGGTTATTACAGTATCTGTTGATTATGGAATTTACATATTTTCAAAAGTATTTTGGATGTGATAATACAGAAACTTGTTTAATTTGGCAAGGGAAGACTTTATAATCTCTTTTTTTTTTGCAAAGATTTTTATATAAATCTAAATCTGTTCATGAAATGTATCAGGTTGTACTTTCAGAGGGGCTATACTTCATCATAAATCTTTAACCAGCTTTTACATTGTTGTCATCAATTTAACCAAAGTGATTTACTGGATACTGCAATAAGGAAAATAATTTATTTTAAACTATGACTTAAAAGTTAGGGTTGAAACCTGAATTTCTCGACCAAAGATAAGGATGCTGACAGTTTTAAGAGAGGCATCACGAAGTATAAGCAAGTGAGTATGAATAGACGTGATATCATATGGAATATTTATCAGAAGGTCAAACATTGAATGATAGTTTGATTTTTATGATTAGTCAGGGGATTTTGAGATCAACTGAATGAGCCATATTATTGTGCCTTTTAGTATATGATTTTTTATATATAATTGAAACTCTTAATTTTAAGGCAGGAATCAAAAACAACTGGTCATTTAATCATTTAGTTAAACAGAATGAGAGAGGGGGACAATGGGAAACTCAGCTTGAGTTCTGTGAATTGTTGTGGCAATTGCATTTAAATGCCTGTGTACCCCCAGGCTAAATGACCATCTGTCTTTGGCTCCTGCCTTAAAATTAAGAGTGATAAAATTATAAATTATATATACAAAAATCTCTTTATAAAGGCTTAGTCTGTTGTAATTTTAATAACATTTTCATTCATGCTTTTCGTGTTTTTTAAAGGCAAAAATGTTCCTCAGCTTATGGTTTTAGATACTGAATACTTTGTTTCATCATAGTATATGACAAGTCTGGGTAAAAATTAATGAAACAACAATTATGGTATATGTATATACATTAACAAGAAAGTTTTAACATGAGAAATGTTAAATAAGGGTTTTAACATATTTAAATGTTTTTTTCTGAAGTTATAATTAGTTAACAGGAAATGATGTAGGAGTGAGCTTTTTTAAATAACCAATAGTTATTTATGTGAGAGTATGTATAAAAGTTGCTGTACTAGGGAATTTATTTTGGTTAAGTCTACTTGAGATACAAAGCACTAAATAAAATGTAAATAAACTGTATTGGAGAAAACTGGTCCCATTTGTCTTCTTTGGAGTTGCTGTACCGAGGTGCTTTTATGGTTATTAGTTGGTTTCTGCACTCAGACTTGGGTTGTTTTAGCCTCAGTAGTCCACCTTGTCATTTGTACTGCTGTTTTTTAGCCTGTCAGTTTTTGTTGTTTTTGTGGACTATTTATTCCTACTACAACAAGGGGGGAGGGTCATCTAGACGGTCTCACTCTTTTTAATTTCTCCAAATCTTTTGGTTTCTAATACCATGACAGAAATAGACTCCATTCCTAAGTCAAAGTATGATTAAAGTTCATGAAATTAGTATTGTTTCAATCTTTGATGCCAGCCAGAAGTGCTCTTTGCAGCACCCACAATGTGTCCAATAATGACTCCTTCTGCAATTCATATGGGGTTACATGTATTGATAACATATCTAAATACAATTGTAAATTCTTTTTTATAAGACCTGTTGCTCCTACTACTATTGGAACTGTCTGGGTATCTTTCTTCTACATTGCTCTCATTTCTGCCTGCAGATCCTGATATTTTATGACTTTGTGCCTCTCTGTATGCAACACACCATAGTCACTGGGTGTGGCAATTTCAATGATCAGTGCTACTTTTGTATTTTTTTCATGGACCACTATATCCAGTTTTCTAGCAACTGTCTTTTGAACTGTTGGTAATGGGTGATCCTATGTAATATAAACTTCATCATTTTCTATGGTTCATAGGTAGATACTAGGCTATTGGCCCTATGGCCTATATAAGCCTAGCCAAAAAGGTACTCTGGCTTTCGCCACCCAAGAAAATTATTTTCCTGTGCCCCTGTCGAGCAGAGCCACAGAAGTGATCCCCGGGGTGAATTTCCTATTTCCCATCCGATCATCAAGATTTTTCTTGAAGAGTGCTAATGAGGAGCTCTGTTTGACATAGATAGGTAGTCTGTTCCAGAGGATGGGAAGTCTCTGGGACAGGAATCTATCCCTCCAGCATGTTCTATTTATTGTGGTGACACGGATTAGGTCCCTACAGCATGTAGTTCAGAGGGATTGGGATTTCTTTAAGTGGAGCATGTCAAACAGCTCTGGGTTTGACATAGCTTTGTATGTTAGGCAGAAATCGCCTCTGAGTAGGCGATATGTGACAGAGTAAAGCTGGAGTTTTTTGAGACGGTCTGCGTAGGCTATCTGTTTGAGGCCAGTAATCCTCTTTGTGAGGTATTTCTGTGGCCTCTCTAGTTGTTGTAGATGTCTTGTGAGGTACATACCAAAAGGGGTGCTGTATTCTATAATGGGTCTAATGAGGAATGAGTAGAGGGGAACAATGACCTCTTTTTTTCTGGATGAGAAACCTTTTGTGATGAGGTGTGCCATGTAGAAGGATTTCCTGACCACTGTGACAATGTGATTATCAAAGGAGAGACTACTGTCCACCTGTGTCCCAAGGTCTCATCACACTTTCAGTGTTAAATAGACTACCACCTATGTGGTAGTTTATGGGTACAGAGTTTTTACCAAAGGGGATGACAATGCACTTTTTGGCATTGAGCTTCAGGCCATGGCTTTGACACAAGGCATCTGTCTCAGTAAGGCCCTTTTGAAGGATCTCCACATCATTAAGAGGTTCGATTATGGCTCCCAGTTTGCAGTCATCTGCAAACTTCATTAGCCAAAGACCTTTTGTGTTAGCCTGTACTTCAGAAAAGTGTATACCAAACAGGAGAGGACCCAGGTCTGAACCCTGTGGTACTCCACTTGTCACTGGTCTAAAGTCGGATTTGGAGTCTGCTACTTTCACAGTGTGGGTTCTGTCCATGAGCCAGTTGGCAACCCATCTTGTGACATAGGGATTTATACCTAGTTTAGGGAGTTTATCTATAATTCCAGAGTGGGAGAAAGTATCGAAAGCCTTGGCGAGATCTCGATAGGCTGTGTGAACCACCTTACCCTCATCTATGGCTTTGGTGACGGCTTCAAAAAAGTCTAGCAGGTTTAGGAGACATGATCTGCCTTTTACAAACCCGAACTGGGTGGGGTCCAGAGTTTGGAGAGTACCAATGTCTTTGTTTATGAGTTCCATGATGATACTTTCCATGGCCTTGCAGACCAGGCTCATCAGGCTAATGGGGCGGTAGTTCCCAGGGTCTGTCATGGCTCCCCCTTTGTGGAGTGGGAAAACCATCATGGTGTGCCATTCAGTGGGCACAAAGCCTGAGGTGAGGCTATGCTTGAACATGGTACTTAGGTGGGGTGCCAGTTTGTTCTGTAGTTCGTGTAGAACGCAGCCTGGGATATTGTCAGGTCCCATGGATGCGGTGTTCTTGGCTTTGGAGAGTGTGTTTTTTACCTGTGCAGCCGTGATTACAGGAACTTTGCATTCTTCCAGTATAGAGATGAGCCCTCTAGGGGGTGAGAGGGGGGTAAAGTTAGCACTGAACCTATCTGCCAGGGTGTTGGCAATATCAGTTGGTTCTGTATATTTTAGTGCCATTGTGCTGTAACTCAGAGCAGATCTGAGTGTTGTCATTGAGATTCTTGATATAGCTATAGAATGCTTTGTGGTTGTCTTTAGAGTCAGTGGCAATTTTGTATTAGCTTTGGAGGATTTTATGAGGGATCTCAGCTTCTTACTGAGGCTGACCAGGGAGCTCCTCCAGTCATGGGATTTTACTCTTTTTTGCAACAGTTTCTTTCTTCTGTTGTAGAGTTTGTTTATGGCAGAGGACCACCATATTGTCTTACTTTTTTTGGAGGATAGCATCTTGGTTCTGTTAGGGATAGCATGATCCATGCACTCGTGTAAGTACTTATAAAGTGCATTTGTGTAGGATTCAGCAGTTGTACCTCTGTTGTCCGTCTGCATGGGTGTCATGAAGTTTGCCACTTCTGTCTTAAGAAGTGTGAAATTGGCTTTGGAGAAGTTTTTTATGGTGGTTTCCCTAATGGGGGGTGGGGGTGGGATGTGGATGTCTAGGGTGATTATCTTGTGGTTGGATCTGACCAACGAGGAACTGACCTCTGGTGTGGAACACCAGTCGCCCATGTTGGTAATGACCAGGTCTATGATATTGCTGCCCCTGGTGGGGGTGTGAATAAGTTGATCCAAGGCGTTGGAATTTATGAATCCCAGAAAACGTTGAGTAAAAGAGTTGGTATATGAGTAGTTTTCCCAGTTGATGGTGGGGTAGTTGAAATCGCCCATTATTAGGGTGATGGGTTGTACCCTAATATTTTCCAGTGTATCAAGAAATGAGGAGTGGGAATCGTGGGGCATGGTGGGGGGTCTGTAGCAAGCTACAATTTGGATTGCGGTCTTGCCCAGAGTTAGTTGCACTTGGATAATCTCAGATGCATTATGCTGTGCAACTAAAATATATGTTAGGAACCTGGGTGATAATTCCCAGATATGCTCAGAATTAGTCCAAAATGACAAAAAATACACTGAACCCACAGACATTGCCAACATCCTAGCTGACAGGTTCAGCGCAAACTTCTCCCCCCCCTCCCCACCAAAAGGGCAAATATCTATCCCAGCAGAGTGCTGCCTCCCTGACATCTCAGATGCTCAGGTAAGAGCCGCCCTCTCCAAAGCAAAAAACACAGCATCAATAGGACCAGACGGTGTCCCGGCTGCATCCTACATGAACTCCAAGAAGAGCTAAACCCAAACATAAAACTACTGTTCAATCTCAGCCTTACTACAGGATATGTGCCCAAAGAGTGGCGTACAGCAACAGTGGTCCCTCTCCATAAAGGTGGTGCCTCAACGGATTCTGGAAACTATCGCCCCATAAGCCTGACTAGCTTGGTCTGCAAAGCTATGGAAAGGATCATCATGGACGTCATAAATAAAGATATTGGGGACCTACAGACACTGGATCCTACCCAGTTCGGCTTTGTTAAGGGCAGATCCTGCCTCTTAAACCTGGTTGATTTCTTTGAAACAGTCACCAAGGCGATTGACGAGGGGAAGGTGGTCCACACAGCCTACCTGGACCTCGCAAAAGCCTTCGATACAATACCCCACTCGGGCATTATAGATAAGCTCACCAGCTTAAATATAAACCCCTATGTCACTAGATGGATTGCAAACTGGCTCAAGGACAGAACCCACATGGTTAGAATTGCTGGAGCCATGTCAGACTCCAAACCAGTTACAGGTGGTGTCCCACAAGGCTCAGTCCTGGGATCTCTCTTGTTCGGTATATATTTCTCGGAGGTACTGGCCAACACGGAAGGACTGTGGCTGACCAAGTTCACAGATGACTGCAAACTGGGCGCCATAATCGACTCTCCAGCCGACACAAGCATCCTCCAAAAGGGCCTCATAGAAACAGACAACTGGTGCCAGAGCCATGGCCTCAAGCTAAATGCCAAAAGTGTATAGTCATCCCTTTGGCAAAAACAAAGTGCCCACAAATTACCACATAGGTGGTAATCCATTAAGTACAGAAGAAGTAATTAGGGACCTGGGGACCCAAGTTGATAGCAATCTCTCATTTGACAACCACGTGGCCAAAGTGGTTAGAAAAACATTTTATATAGCCCACCTAATCATGAAGGGATTCACATCTAGATCAGGGAGGTCATCGTGCTCTTTACTCATCCCTCATCAGGCCCATAATTGAGTACAATGCCCCTTTGGGATGTACCTTACCAGACACCTGCAGCAACTGGAAAGACCCCAAAAGTACCTCACCAAGAGGATCAAAGGGCTCAAACAGATTCCATATGCTGCCCGGTTAAAGAAACTCCAGCTCTACTCAGTGGCATACCGCCTGTTCAGAGGCGATCTGTGCCTGACGTATAAAGCCATGTCCAACCCAGAATTAATGGACATGCTGCACCTCAGAAAATCCAAATCCCATCGAGCTACGCGCTCGAGAGACTTGAACCTCAGCACTGAAATAAATAGGACATGCTGGAGGGACAGATTCATAACCCAGAGGCTCCCTTCACTCTGGAATAAAATCCCAGTCCAGGTTAGGTAGAGTCCCTCATTACCTCTCTTCAAGAGGAATCTTGATGAGTGGATGGGAGATCGTAGGTTTACCCCGGGTGTCACTTCTGTGTCACTGTTAGACAGAGGCACAGTATACTAACCTCGAAAAAAGGCATAGCAAAATAAATTTAAAATGGGTGGCGAAAGCCAAACACATTCTGGCTAGGCTTATAAATGCCCTAGGGCAGATAGCCTAGTATATACCTAGTAGACAGCCAAGAAGGGAAAACATACTGGACCTGATCATCACCAACATGGGGACTCTATGCTCCAGACCAGAAGTGTATCCCTCACTGGTAAGATCAGACCATAAACTAATCTCACTGGATATTCACATCCCGACCCCACCCCATGCCCAGAAAACCACAGTGAAAAACTTCTCTAAAGCAAATTTCACACTCCTCAAAACCGAGGTGGAATCCTTCAAAGCCCCCGGGCCTCTGGATAATACGGCCCAGACCACAAAATCCTTTATAAACGCATTCTATGAACACCTTCAGGAATGCATGGATCATGCAATCCCAAATAAAACCAAGTCTCAATCCTCCCAAGGCAGACGTCCTGTCTGGTGGACCCCAGCCATAAACAAACTATACAATAGAAGGAGGAAGCTACTACATGACAGAGCAAAATCCCAAAAAGGGAAGGCATCTCTGATCAGTATTAGAAAAAAACTACAGGCACTCATAAAATCGTCTAAGGCCAGCTTCGAGAGAAAAATTGCACAGGACACTAAGGATAATCACAAGGCTTTCTTTAGTTATGTTAGGAACCTGGGTGGGAATTCCCAGATATGCTCAGAATTAGTCCAAAATGACAAAAATACACCAACCCACAGACATTGCCAACATCCTAGCTGACAGGTTCAACGAAACTTCTCCCCCTCCACCAAAAGGGCTAATATCTATCCCAGCAGAGTGCTGCTCCCTGACATCTCAGATGCTCAGGTAAGAGCTGCCCTCTCCAAAGCAAGAAACACAGCATCAATGGGACCAGATGGTGTCCCGGCTGCCCCTACATGAACTCCAAGAAGAGCTAAACCCAAACCTAAAACTACTGTTCAATCTCAGCCTTACTACAGGATATGTACCCAAAGAGTGGCGACAGCAACAGTGGTCCCTCTCCACGAAGGTGGTGCCTCAACAGATCCTGGAAACTATCGCCCGATAAGTCTCACTAGCTTGGTCTGCAAAGCTATGGAAAGGATCATCATGGACCTTATAAATAAAGATATTGGGGACCTACAGACACTGGATCCTACCCAGTTCGGCTTTGTTAAGGGCAGATCCTGCCTCTTAAACCTGGTCAATTTCTTTGAAACAGTCACCAAGGCCATTGACAAGGGAAGGTGGTCCACACAGCCTACCTGGACCTCGCAAAAGCCTTCGATACAATACCCCACTGGCATTATAGATAAGCTCACCAGCTTAAATATAAACCCTATGTCACTAGATGGGTTGCAAACTGGCTCAAGGACAGAACCCACATGGTTAGAATAGCTGGAGCCATGTCAGACTCCAAACCAGTTACAAGTGGCATCCCACAAGGCTCAGTCTTGGGACCTCTCTTGTTCGGTATATATTTCTCGGAGGTACAGGCCAACATGGAAGGACTGTGGCTGACCAAGTTCGCAGATGACTGCAAACTGGGCACCATAACAGACTCTCCAGCTGACACAAGCATCCTCCAAAGGGCCTCATAGAAACAGACAACTGGTGCCAGAGCCATGGCCTCAAGCTAAACTCAAAAGTGTATAGTCATCCCCTTTGGCAAAACAAAGTGCCCACAAATTACCACATAGGTGGTAACCCATTAAGTACAGAAGAAGTAATTAGGGACCTGGGGACCCAAGTTGATAGCAATCTCTCATTTGACAACCACGTGGCCAAAGTGGTTAGAAAAACATTTTATATAGCCCACCTAATCATGAAGGGATTCACATCTAGATCAGGGGAGGTCATCGTGCCTCTTTACTCATCCCTCATCAGGCCCATAATTGAGTACAATGCCCCTTTTGGGATGTACCTTACCAGACACCTGCAGCAACTGGAAAGACCCCAAAAGTACCTTACCAAGAGGATCAAGGGGCTCAAACAGATGCCGTATGCTGCCCGGTTAAAGAAAATCCAGCTCTACTCAGTGGCATACCGCCTGCTCAGAGGCGATCTGTGCCTGACTTATAAAGCCATGTCCAACCCGGAATTAATGGACATGCTGCACCTCAGAAAATCCAAATCCCATCGAGCTACGCGCTCGAGGGACTTAAACCTCAGCACTGAAATAAATAGGACATGCTGGAGGGACAGATTCATAACCCAGAGGCTCCCTTCACTCTGGAATAAAATCCCAGTCCAGGTTAGGCAGAGTCCCTCATTGACTCTCTTCAAGAAGAATCTTGATGAGTGGATGGGAGATCATAGGTTTACCCCGGGTATCACTTCTGTGTCACTGTTAGACAGAAGCGCAGTATACTAACCTCGAAAAAGGGCATAGCAAAATTAATTTAAAATGGGTGGCGAAAGCTATACACACTCTGGCTAGGCTTATAAATGCCCTAGGGCAGATAGCCTAGTATGAACCTATGAACCTATGAACCTATAACCTATGAACCTAGTATGAACCTATGAACCTATGAACCTATGAACTAGCCTGGAGGTGTGGATATCCTTAATGAATATGGACACGCCTCTGCCTTTAGTGCTTCGGTTCGGGTTAGGTGGTTGAAAGGTGCTTTGTGGCTCATGTTTCCAGTGTTTTCAATGACTTTTATACCACAATGTTTGCATAATCCCCAACAACAGTCTTGCCACATTATTATGTCTTTCAGTATACAATCCTTCTGCCATTAGTATATCACAACCAGCAACAAGGTGTGCGATTTTTTCCAATTTGGTTTTACAAAACCTACATTTGTCTGTTTCTCCCACATGTTCAATGGACTTTGTAAACCAGCGTGTATGTAGCCCACTGTCTTGGGCCGCCAATATTAACCTTTCATCTCTTGGTTTGAATTTGTCTCTGCTTAACCATTCCTGCATTTGTTCATGATCAACATGAGGTTCTTCCAGAAATTTTCTATACTTGCAACTATATTTATGCATTTTCCACATTTCTTGCCTTCTCATCTGGTCATTCACCTTATACTCTTTCTTTTGTTTTTTGGCACATTCAGTTGCTGCCTGATTTTTATCTGCTTCTGATTTGATTTCCATTCCTGCTTGACGCCGATATGCTTCTGCTAGATTAAGCAGAGAAGTCATCTTAGAGTTATTCTCCTCATGTTTCAAAATTTTCACAATGTTTGGGTCTTGCGAGGTCAGCAGATATGTGTGGCGTCCCACGATTGCAGATCTATACGTGTAATCAATTTCAAGGAGGCCCATCCCTCCTTCGGAACAGGGAACATATAATCATGGTGTACACTGATTTTTATAACTCATTTGGTGACCATGAAGCATCCTTCTTGTTTTCCTATCTAATCTGTCTAATACATTTTGGGGCCAGTCAATCACTCCAAAACTGTAAGTTAGGGCAGGAAGAGCAAATTGTTTATAGCTTGGATTTTATTCCTAGATGTCAATGCTGTTTTCAGGATTAATTTAGGTCGTCTAAAGTATTCCTTACTAAGTTTTATTCACATTCTTCATGTTTTATTGTTGATCTTTCATCAATTCCCAGATATTTATACACTCCCTCTTGTTCAAGTTCTTTATATCATATTCTTGTCCCAAACTGATGTTTTCTTAGTGCTGCAGTTTTCCCTGCTTTAAAGGTTTGTTTTGCAGATTTATCAAGACCAAATGACATTCTTATATCATCTGAAAAAGTTTTGACATCCTGCAGTTGTGCTTTCAGTTCCTCATCTGATGAGCTATGCAGTTTTAAACCATTGACAAAGAGAAGATGAGAAGTCTTTACACTTTGTTTTTTTCTAGAAGCCAAATTATAGCCATGGCTTAAGCTGTAAAGTAAACAGCTTAATGGGTTAAGGGCAAGGCAGAATAGTAACGGTGACAGAGAGTCACCCTAGAATATCCCTTTGAATTTTTATCCCTGGGATAATAATTTGTCTTTTATCATGGCTTAATTGCAAAGTGGTCTGCCACTGTTTCAAGGCCACTGTAAAGAAGTTGATCAGTGTAGGGTGTATCTTACACATTAAGCACTCTTTTATCCATGAATATGGGATACTATCAAATGCTTTTTGTAGTCAATCCATGCCATACTTAGATTCTTCCCCTTTTTACAGTTCTCTACTATGACTTTATTAACAACAAATTATCCTTTGTTCCATATGACTGTCTTTTATTGCCCTTTTGTTCTACTGCCATAATTGAGTTTTCTTCTAAATGACTATAAACTCTGTCAGCATCAATTCCCATGTATAGTTTATACGTCGTCGGAAGGCAAGTTAGTGGTCTATAATTTTTAGGGTAGCTTTCTTGCTCGAGCTTAAGTAGGAACATTGTTTTTACTGTTGTTAGCCAGGTTGCTGTCTGTTTGGGGTGTGCATATAAATAGTTCTTACTCGTGACTAGATCTTTGTGCAAAGATGTTACTACTTTTATCCAAAAGTTAGGAACTGCATCTGGGCCTGGGGGTTTCCAATTAGAGGCTTTTCATAACTTTGTTTCAATCTCTCCGGCTGTTACTTCATCCTGTTTCATGTCCTCTACCTTTAACCTTCTTATTCTTTCTTTTACTTCTTCTATCCTTTTAGCATCTTTGTTATGTTCCACAGGATCTTCATACATATTTCTCCAAAATGTATCTATTTCTTCTTTTTTGGTGATCTTTCAATTCCTTTTATCTTGTTTCCCAATACACTACAAAACCTTTTTGGGTCATCAATTAATTGCTTATTTTGTGCTTTTCCTATATATTTATCTGTGTATCTTTTAAGTTTTTCTGCCTGTGCTGAAATTTTTAGTTTGTTATTTGCGATAGTGCATGATAGATCCTGGTCTGTTCTAATAATGTGCATTTCTTTTATCACAACTATCTTTCATAGTATTTTTGCTGATCTGTTCCCTCTTCTATAGTCTAACAGTGACACCTCGTCTCTTAATTGCTTTATAGTTTTCTCTATGCGATACTTCCATGATGGTATTCAGTTTCTCCCCTTCCTTTCCATCGCTACCCTGTGTTCTTGTGCTAGAAATGTATCCGTTATTAATTTAGCTGCACAGTAATATATCCTGTTTACTTCTGTTATATCGCATAGATCTCTATGGACAGTCCTAATTATCACATTCATTTTCTGACTTTTTAGGTTTTATTGACCTTCTGCAGTCTATTTCTTTTATTGATCTTAATATATCTATGTCTTAAATTAAGCAACTCTTCTCTTAGCTCATTTTCTTCCAAACTGAGGGCACATCCCTTGTTCTCAGTTTCCTGTGGCCATTCTATATAAAGTTCTATAACATCTGTGGCACATTCTCTTCAACTTCATCCTGTGCCATCCGTTGCTTTGTCATATGGGAACTCACTGGCCCATCACTCCTCAATATTGACTGCATCAGAGTTTCAAGTTTCCCGTTCCTTTCTTTGCTGTCAAACTTTAAGTGAATGTTTATACTGGTTTCCTGAGGAAAGCTCCAAAATATCTTCATATGGCACCTGACCAATTGCTTCCTATTCCACTGGTTTCCCCTTAATTTGGATATCCATTGCACTATCCTGTTCTGGTGCTTTCTGAATTAGATTTTCTACACTGAATCCTTCACTTCACAGGTACTCCATAACCTCAGTTTCTGTTTCTTTAACTTCTCCATTACTGATCCTCCTTTTCTACTTTTCTTCTTTGTCTTCTTTTTTGCATTGTAAAGTTTTTCACGTCTGGATACCTTTGCCTGTATTTCTCTTCAAATACCTTTGGTGATGATCTTTTTGCATTTACATTGATTAGTTTTGCTTTCTCCTTTGCATAAATATTGCACCATATCAAATCTCTCTTTCTTTCCCATGTCCATATTTCTTTTTTATACTTTTCAAATATCTCTAGGTTTTGTTGTTTATATTTTCGCACTTCCTCGGATGCTTCTTTTTCCAAACAGATCAAAGTTTTTTGATCTATATACTGTTTTTCACAAATCTGTTGTATTAATGAACACAATTTTTCATTTGAAGCTTCTGACAATTTTTCCTGTGGAAGTATTTTTCTTTCCTCTAATTTCTCTCTTAGTTGTTTTGTATAGCTTGTGTCTGGAAATTCTAGGCTTTTTTTGCATAATAGTAACAATACATAATTTATTTCTTATCCTCAATATTCCACTTTATCGTCTTTATGGCTCTTCTTGGCCTATCAGTTTTTGTGATTTTTGTGGACTACTACTTCTTTCTACAACAGTGGGGCCATCCTCCCCCTGGGCCTGGTCCCAGTGTAAGAAAGTTTCAGTATTTTGAGGATTCTACACTGTCATCTTTTCCAGTCCTGGCCCTGGTGTGCCTACCAGGATTGGGCACTTTTATATCCTGGCTCTTGTGCACCCAGCTCTCTTTTTTAATTTTTAACCTGCTTCTGTCCATGATATATGCTGCATAAATACAGTCTCTCTCTCTCTCATATATATATATATATATATATATATATATATATATATATATATATATATATATATATATATCAGTGTCGTCTTGGTGAGATTTTGTGAAAAACGGGGCCCACCTCATGAAGGTACTCACTAAGACTTGAGGAAGAATTCAGTTTCAGCAATAATACTCTCCTTTACTTGCTGACTTATCGACTCTCCATTCTGACGCTGGTCATGGTCATGGACATGGTCTAATATGGTCTGGCAGATGTGGCTGAAGGTCATTAACCAGGTCTCTAGGGTATATCCAGCACTGCCTGCAATACACAACCAAAGACAGATTAAATGTTGCCTGCTCCATATTTGCACGTTACCTGTATGTATAAAGATCTAGCTATCTATCGAGTCTGTGTGTGCACCCCACCCACCAACTATTGGAAATCCCCTTACAGAAAACTCTGGTATAAGTTGGTAATGTAACAAATGTGAGAGTCATTGGAACTGCCAGAATGATGCATGAACACCTTATAAGTGCTGCCCTGTGCGTGAAAACCACCTGTCAGTTAAGGGAGAGAAGACCTTCCTGCTGATGTGTCATAATCGCACTGAAACAGGTGGGCTCCTTGATGGCAATGCGTGTGTGAATTATACCTTCCAGGACCTCAAGGAAATGGGCAATGTCATAAAATGCTTGTACAGGGTTGGTTCCTTCCCTCTTTCTAGAGTCCTAGGAAACGAGAGCTACTTCACTGTATGCAGCAGCATAATGTCAAGGAATTGGTTCATTATCCATTAGGTCGATGCCTGTAATGACAATAACATGTCCTCAGTACGTTAATGAAAGGTCCCTGTAGCTAAGATACTTGAAGCTGCACATACTTTAATATCAGCTGGAGTGAATATACCATGTATCCCCTTGACAGAACTGTAACTAGGGTGGGACCAAAGGGATAGCCACCCTGGATACAAGCTTTTAGGGGATGTGATCAGCAGGTGCCAATGGTTAAGAAGTGCACTACTGGCATGTATTTAGGAAACTGCGAGGATACCATGGCTTCATAAATAAGCACTGATACTGCATTTGTGGCAGGATACCGTGGTTTTATAAATGAGTACTGATACTGCATTTGTGGCACAGATGAAGTGCTCACTGTGTGGCGATAAGTGCAGCACTGGTTGCCACATAACCTAGCTACAGTTCTTCCTCTCGATCCCACTTGTGGGTGACACACTTCAGGTACCTTACTGTCTCTCTGTCGTCATGGAACACAGTCTGCTGGCCACCTAGCTGGTGGTACATTAAGTGAAGCTTGTGCCTCCTCCATTGATATTTATGGCTGTAATGCAAAACACAGTGGTCACTGGCTCTGAGGATGGCTGCTAATACATGCTTCTCAGGTATAGCTTTTTTTTTTTTTTTTGCAGGTTTTTGCCTCTGCTGCATGGTGATCCCTCAGACTCTCTCTTGGTCTGCTGGTTTATTTTGTTCTCCTTACACCAGGGTGACAGCCAGCCAAGAGGGACCATAATTTAGCAGCCAACAGGGGTTGTTTAGATTTTTCTGTATGTCCCTGACCGCATAGCGCATGCCTAGTAGCATGTTGCACCCTGGATATGTGCTGCACCACTCTCTCCCTAAGGAAATGCAGGCAGGCAAAGCTTCTGCTGCCCCGCATCTGCTCCAGGAGGTTCCTGATCCGCCAATTGAACTCAGTTCACCTAGGTTATTTGTCAGGGCTTCACCCCCCATGCCACTGTGGAGACAGCTGCTACTGAGCTATAGCAGCTGCTAACCCCAATATTGATCACCGCATATACACCATGATTCTCAGCATAAAAACAGGTATGCATAATAGGGCAATGCACCTATTTTATACATTTCTGAATCAGTCCACCATTTTATGTGGTGTCATTTCCATACACCATGTGGCTCCTTTGAGTGGAGATCCTCAGTTCCATATTATTATAGAGCTATTAGAATGTGCTGCACACAATGCTATTTTGTCACTTGCTCTGTGTCTCTGAATTTCTCACCCCCTGCACATTGTTGCTACTACCCATAATAATTTGCTCTGTGCAATGCACTAATCGCCCATGTCAGCCGAAGTGTGACAGAATTCACTTTTATTCAGACATCATGTTACATTTATATCAGAAAAGGTCATATGTTTACAAGGAATCTCATGATACACTATTCCCGATATTTTAGCTGTCTTAAGTTAAGTGGTCTCTCTGGAGTTCCCTAAGACCAAATTCCCTGATTACCAAGTCCCTGGTGCACAGAACCATTTTCTATTAGAATTTACTGCCTTTGTGTTATTTCTATATGTGCACTGGGAGTGATTCCTTTGTTTGGGGGCAGATTTGTTCCTATTTTGTTTGTGTGACCATGGATTTAATGTATATGATTTTGGGGGAGGGACTTTTTTTGTCCACTGCAAAAAACCTTTATTGGTTAAGTTTTCCATTGTTCTGATATTTTCCTTATTTGTTTTTGGCAGCTTTGTTCCTTTTCAACTTGTGACTTGGCATTTCATAGTGGAACCTAAAGTAATACATATATTGCTGATCACATATTGCTATATGGATTATTAAACTATAGCATGAAGTTAGATTGATTTGTATGTAATAAATCATTAAGTTATTGTTAAATCTTATTTCTGTGGCAGCTCCTCTTAATATTTTCATATAGTTATGAAATCACATTCTAAAAATAACATCTATACAGCCCTACCTGAGTTTGTTTAAAGGAAAAAGGTATGCAATACATATTACCTCCTATATTACAGAGGTCTCAAGGATCTTTCGAAGGATAATGCAGTCTGTGTGTACAGTTCATGCCATTTTAAATATTACACTATAATGTCTAATCATTCATTTCATGTCAGCAATATGATAAATGGACATGTAGACGACAGTTTACAATTATCTGTGGCTGCAAAACCACTTAAAACGCTACAGACGCTTCATGAATTATTATAATTAATCATGTTTGCCTGATAATGTTCATTTTTTCAATTAACTGAAAAAAATGACAGTTGCAAACTGTAGGATCATCTCAGATTATATGACTTGCATTTACATGACTATATTAATAATGTACAATAAGACATCAAATTAATGTGTTTCCTGAGACATAATTCACTCATCATCATACTCTTCCTATACAAAGTTATGTGGTATTCAAACAGTTACATTTTACAGCATTGTAATTTTTCAGATGGTTAGTGTATTAAATGAATCATTTTACAAATATTTTACAATGAATAATTTGAATTACACAGACTTCACTATGGTTACTTAATTATATGAAGTATTGGTCTCTGCAAAATGGAAGACCATCAAATGAGAAAAATACAAGAGAAATAACTTGATATAAGCACTCGTGACATGAACAATAAATATGTAAGAATAAGTACCTATTAATTGTCATTAAAATGTGTTTTGGGGTGTGACTAAGAAATAACATATTTCATTTGGGGTTCTGGGAGTGAAATAGTCTTGCATGTGTACACACTATAGTAGCAGCTTTTTAATGGTGCTATGGGCTCTTCCCAAAAAGCTAAATGCATAAGAAGGGGATACAACAGCCTGTGCAATCTTCTAAGGACTGGCACAAGGTGTGCCGGGGGGAGTAAGAAAGAACAGACTGCCATGTTGTGTGCCCACTATACTCACTTTCTGAAATGAAACAGATGCCTCTATAGTCAGAAAACACACAATGTGGGAAATTTTCTCTCATCCTTGCATGTGCAAATGTGTGTGTGTGTGTGTGTCTGCCTCTCTCTGTATATGCATGTATGTGTCTGTCTGTATATATGCATGTGTCTGTGTGTGTGTGTGTGTGTGTCTGTATGCCTGTGCGTGTGCGCATGTATGTGTGTGTATGTGTGTGTGTGTGTGTGTGTGTGTGTGTGTGTGTGTGTGTGTGTGTGTGTGTCTGCATCTATGTGGATGTGTGTGTCTGCAACAGTGTTTTTGTGTAGATTACAGGGCAAAATGTACCCCACCACATTTTCCTTTCTGCCCAGGAATGTGCTGTAGAATCATGAAATTGTACATTGAGATGAAGGATAAGACCAGTTCCTGTATACCAAACAGCATTTGCATCCCATTATGGACTTGTTCCTCAGAAATGATGTCAGCATAATGCTAACTTAAGCACTGTTGAGCTTTCCTCTGTGAAGTTAGTTCTACATTTGCTCATTGGAGCGACTGCTGAGCAGCTGGGCTTGAGAAACAACAATTGCAGACTATGCCAAATGTTTCTAATTTGTTTGCATTTGCTTCTTTCATGTCTGTGTATGAATGTTGTCCACCAGATGCACAGAGCAGTATCTGAAAAGCTGGGTGCATGATCATGTCTCTGGGGATGTGTGTGTTTTGAGAGTAATTTTGCAGTTTGGGTGGAAGAATGGTGACACTGGGAAGATGTAATGCGTCATCCTGTGTCCTGGGTGAGGGTCACAGAGCTCAACAGTAGATTGCTGCAACAGAAGTAAAGGTTCCTGTAAGGTAATGGTGAGGACCATGCCACCCAGTGGTAGATAGCTGCAACAGAAGTGCAGGTCTGTGTAAGGTAATGATGTGGGTCATACAGCCCAGTCATAAATAGCTGCAACAAGTGCAAGTTTGTATAAGATAATGGCAGGATACTCAGTGTAGATGCCTCTGAATTGTGTTCACAGTGCTATTTATGTGGACTGGCTCATTAGCATATCTTCTGTGTACCAGATGCTCAGTAACATGAACCATATCATATCTGGTCATTTTCTGAGCACTTCTAATTCTCCTGACCCCACTCACCAGATACCACAGCTATGAAATCTGCTTATAGCATGTGCATTGATATTGTATATGAATACATACCATATTGGGAAGATTATTGCCTGTGATGGCTACCATACTTATGGTGGTTGTCTTAGCACTGCAGTGCATATTTAGTGTTCTTCTAAACATTAATGACATAATAAAGAGCATATGCTTTGCAGTTTACATACAAGTTTAACAAAGTCAATAAAAGTCCAGTCATTGTCAGCCACTTTTGTTGCAAGGCTATATTTCACAAATGTGACTGATGCTTTATAATCTCCCATTTATTCATTAATTTCAGTGTTGCTGGTCTTCATCCTGTTCACCTCTATCTCCCAACATCAGACTGGTTCATGTCCAAGGTAATCCTGATTCTTCTAATCAACTTCTATGCTTTTATTTGTCTTTCAAGCATTTTCCTTCAGAACATTAGAAAAAATTTCATTGGCAAAGTCTCTCTGAAAGTTTTATTGTCAGAAGAATAAGAAGCTGACTCACTTTTTATAGGGGAAACTTTTTTATTCCCTCCTTAGCCTGTTCTGCATCCAAAAATGCCTTTGATCCTACAGGACAAATATTCAGAAGACAGATGGATGCAGCAGCTTGAATCTCACACATGCCTCTCAGTTCCCTGATTGCTGACATAAATTTGCTTCTCTTCTTACTGGTGTACAATGAGTGATCATTTTCCACAAATACTCTGCTGTCTTCACTTTTTAATACTTTTCCCTTCTTCCACAGTTTTGTGAGATCAAGTCTTTTGCTGGTATGATTGCATCTTTACTAATACATTAAACTCTCAGTTAACCAGAACTCAAGCAACCAGCACTCTCAAGCAATAAGAAAAGAAAAAAAAAAATCGAAGAAATACAGTACAATTTTCACGTGTTGCACTTTCTGCCCCCCCCCCCACAGAAGCATACCTTAACATTTTTTAGAGTTTTAGAGTTTTAAAGAGGAAGATATGAATAAATTCCCTTTCTCTTCAACCTCAGAACAACTCAAACCAATCAAATAGTATAAAGTACAGTATTAGTTAGGCCTGTTTTTAATGGTTACTCTCAACCAACCAGAAATTACAGTTATCTGGCATCTACCAATCCCCATGGGTGCAGGTTAACTGAGAGTTTACTGTATAGGTGTTAGGTGCTTTCTCATGGCCAGGTTTGGAGAAAAAAACTCAATGCCGTCACTAACACTCTTCAAGAGAAACCTTGACGAGTGGATGGAAAACAGAAAATTTACCCCGGGGATGACTGCAGTGGCTCTGCTGGACAGAGGGACAGGGAACTAATGGCTCTGCTGGACAGAGGCACAGGGAACTAATCTAAGGGGGCAATGAAAGCCAACACATTCTGGCTAGGCTTATAGATGCCCTTGGGCAGATAATCTTGTACTTACCTATGAACCTATGAACCTAATTAACAACTCCTGGTGTGGAATTCCAGTCCAGTTGCTTATTTGTGCCTTCATAAAATTAATAAAGCCTGTTGTTTCTAATGTCTCTGGTACAGCAGAAAAAAAGCTTGTTTCTGTGCTCCGTGTCTTCTAACACTACCATTTTTTGAAAGAGCTCTTCTTAAGATGCTTCACATTCATCCTTTTCTTCATTTCAATCTCTAACTTTTCAGTTCATCTGAATAGCAACTTAAAGCTTCTATTTTTCCAGCATTTTGCTATTTGAGTTGATATATTCCATCAATGTTTCATTTATTTTAATTACTTCTGAGTACATTTGATTTATTTTTTTCTGTAAATTACTGGAAGCTATCTCTTGTATCAACGCTGAAGAATGAACTATTTTTTGCTGAACAGCTGCAAGATTCTTCCAGCCAGTGCTTTTTCTTCATCTTTTCTGTTTGATTTTCTTTCAGGTTTTCTAAATTTCTTCTTCTTTTCTGGTATACAACCAGCACCTATAATCAGTAACTGAATTTTACCCAAAATGATAATTTTGCTGGCTGTTATTTTTCAGTTTCTGCTTTCACACTGGGAGAGCTGAAATAAAGCTGTTGATCAGTTTATGACCATCTTGGAAGTCCTACTGTATATTTAGGGTGATCTTTTCCAAAATGTGTTAACCCTTAGTTGTGATTGGCAAGAGAACTTAACACCAAACTGATAACCACAGCACTAAAACAGAGACAATGTATTACATTTTTTTTAAATATCTTCTTTATTTAGAAATCCCAGCACAAAACCAATTTTAAAATTAAACAAAAAAAAAAAACATTTTCTAGTCCAGGATATCAGTGGGGTAGTTGTTTGGCTGGCATTTTAATTGTACTACCTAAATAGCTGCCCTGCAACTTCTCATTAAATTCAATGGAAAATGTAACCTGGAAGTGAGAGGTCATGCAATTAATTTGCATGACTTGCTGAGATAGTAAAAGAACATAGGTTGTCAGACAATATCTTATTACTCTATATACTGTACCTGGCAACTAATTTCACTGCTTTCCCAGCCATCTCTAGTCATTTGACTGGAGACTGATGGAAGAAAGAGATGATCTGGTCTTCAGAGACAATATTCTCTTGCAGGTACATGTTTTCATTTATCTACTGACAAAACAAACTCACTACATCTGCAGAAAGTGGTAATAGCACACACTGCTCACAGCACAATCCAATCATATTTTTATTTAATTTTGCAGCAATAGAAGATGGAGTGGGGATGGGAGGCTGTAGAAGCAGATGGAAATATATTACTAGGGCCAATATTTTCTTTTTGTCATACACCTCTGATTATTACCAGAATCATCTATCTATTTGGTTAGTTAGTTTGTGGATTAATGAAAAGGGCAGTGAGGTGATCACAGTGAAGTTATCTCTGCCATGGCCTGGTGGTGGGTGGGTGACAGTTTATACTGACATAGAGAAACAAGTTGAAATACATTACTGCGGCCATTTTTTTCTTTCACTTTTATCAAAATTTAACATCAAAAGGGGGTACAGAAAAGGTTGTTGTTTTTTGGGGGGAAAGGAGGAAGTCTGTAGATGAAAGAATGAAACAGTTACATGATTACTGATATGTAAGGCTAAGAGCAGAGTATGTTCCTATGAGCAAAAAGCTGAAATCCATTACTGGGGCCAATATGTCTTTTCGCCTTCTTCACAATCACATATCAGAGATGTACGGTGAAAGTGGCTATTTTGTTTTGAGAGACAGTATCTGTGTGAAAGCAGAAGCCAGTTACATGAACCATGTGAAAAAATCATTGATGTGGTTTGCTGAGTGGAGGCAGTGTATGCTTATGAGAGCAGTGTGGCTGTTATATTTATATAACTTCTTCACAGACAGATGAGGTGTATTCTATCAAAAAGGGTTATTCTACTGGGACACTGTGTGTAACTGGAGCTGAAGCTAGTGGTTGTTTTACTTTTTTTGCCCATATGCCTCCTTTCCAAACCATTGGATTCATTACTGGAATCCAAACAGACTAGTCATTCCCCTTATGCAGACAAGTGATACACTTAATCTCAGGCTGGACAGAAGTCTATTTGTTCACAGCCTAGGAGGACTTAATCGCACCATTCATTCCTCCAAAGGTGAGAATCAGGTGTTAGAGAGGGCCTGGTGTGCAAGCCGTGCAGACCCAACCCTGGCATAATCCAACCCCACAGCAGCTGCTGCCTGTGAGAGGCCTAGATGAGTATGCTTTTCTTAGTAAAAGTGATATCATTATTCTGTTTTATATGTTTATATGCATAACAGTGACATAAAATATTTGTATTAGTTTTCAAAATGTAGCTGCTCCTTTATCTTTTGTGATAGCAGGCCACTCTAAGTGTGCTACATAATTATATCAGTAATATTTTTTAAAAGATTTGTGAAAAAAATTTGAACCTCTTTGGACATGCAAAGATTAAAGTTAACGAAAAACAGGGAGTATTCGGGGGAGAGATCTTTGAAAATGTTCAGCAGTTAAGGGGTTAACAAAAGAAACAATGACCTCTTACCAGAAACAGCAACCACTACTTAAAACTGTTTCCTTCATGAGGGAACTTAAGCCTTTAAGTATGGCTGTCATCACATGATATCAGTGAGTGATGTAAATGAAAGCATATCTGTACATCCTGTATATTAATTATTCAGCTATATCACAGAAATAAACTATAATGCTCTGTCCATTTATATCCAGTTTCTTATAATATACATATGTAATTTCCTTTTATAAAAAAAACAAAATAAAAATAAATTAATGCATTATTTTGTTATCCGGGTAAAACCCACTAGGCACAACTGCCTATTTTCAGGGTTTATCAGGAAGCATTTGAATTGTTAAGTGACTTGCTAAGTAAAAGTCATATTGAATGTATTTATTCATGACGGGAATCAACCTTCAGTTAACAAGCTATAATTCATTTGCAGTTCATAGCCTTAATCAGCTAAGTCATACTGCCAGAAAACGTTGTCACCCATCTGGTAATCTGTATAATTTGCTGCACTTTATTGCATTAACATGTTACATAACAAGGAAATGACATTTCAGAGATCCGTTATAATGTGATCTTGACTGAATCTGACAGAGATGTGAACAAACAGAAGGAACCTGTCAGATGAGCTTTAAAGTCTTTGCATGTAAATTGAGTAGCTACAACCTCAGAAGGCAGAGAATTAGTATAACATCAGGCTGGGTCGGAGGCACTTAGAATTAATTTGTCATGATCCAGGCCTAATTAACATTTGCTAGTAACAATTTCCAGAAATGCTTGCATTTGTAAATTAGTATCCTGAAACCTAAAGACATAACAATGTGCAACAAGAAAAGAATAAAGAAAAAAAAACAGAATCATATAATAACATGCACAACAATGTCGCCTCTCATCTTAACACAGACAATTAAGTTTCTGGTTGCTAACAAGCTCTGCCTTGTAGTCCTGGGTTTGATTTCTTCAGTGTCCATTTGTATGCTGTATGGTTTTCAGGAGGTCATGTTACCCAAGAGTGCTCATGATCACCCTACTAAAGAGGCACCAGTGTCCTGTGGGAACTTCTTGTGAACACACAGATGTAGGAATTGTCGGTTATCAAGTGCACGACAGAAACAACACTGGAATACAATCCAGGGAGGTGAATGGTATAAGAAAAGGAAATGTTGGAAATACAATCTCCAAATAAATGTCTTCTAGGTTAAAATATGTATTCTGTAACAGTTTTCCAACAATGCTTAGAATTCTTCTAATGTATAGTTAGACACAACATTTTTTACAATTTGTGCTTGAAGGTGGTTTATAAATGAATGGCACTTCAACTTATTACTGCTGTGTATGTATGGGTGGGTAAAAGGAAAATTAGAGCCACCTTCAGTAAATGACAAGGACCCTGTAGTGTGCTACTCCTGGGGGTCTCACTCAGCAACCAGCACTGGAAATAAGTGGCCAAACCACTGCTGATTATTAAGGGTCATTTCTTTTAACTCAATGCAAAGCATTCTTCATATGCAGAAAGTGCATGTCAGACCACAATTCCACACTGCGCACCAGGAAATAGAGATGACCCTACCATGTGCACTATCTCTGAAGTTACATTTTCCAATATATGCTTCTTGAGTATCAGCATGCAGGCAGTTGGAGAATAATAAAAATGGCCACACTTGCTTAAATAGCTGAAGCAGTAAAGTACTTATACCACCGACTTGTCAATTCCTTCTTTCTTCAATGAAGTTCAGGAAAAATGGCCTGTTTTATTTTGGCAGCATCTGCTTTTTAAATAGTTGAATGGCTGTCCTATTTTTCTCCATGCCGGAGAGCTTTACAATTAAAATAAAATTCTTATTATAGTCAGGCAATTTTCGATCATTAAAAAAGCTCCAAAACCCCTTATCCAATATTGTGTTTTGGTAAATCCACTTGATAAGTTGATCAAATCCTTTTTTCTAATTACATTACTAGTATGACCAATTTTTCCAGACCCTGAAGCCACTAATGTCAACATGCACAATTCAGTATCTTCAACTGAGCCAAGAGACTTCATATCTAATAGGAAAAAAAAAAATCAGTAACCCTCTTCAAGACATCTCTGACACAACACCTCTCCTCATCTTGGCTGTGCACTTGTGCTAACACCACATCTCATATAACCAAACTTCAAACATCACAACTATCGTCACCCCTACTCTATTACTCTGGCATCCTCCTTTCACATCCACCTGTCTTTTTACTTAGTTCACCTCTCCATCCTGTCCACTTCCCTCTTCTACTAACCCTCATTGCCCTACCATTGATCCATCCTGTCTATTTTCTTCTCTTCCTAACCCTTATAGACCTACCAGTGAACCAGGTGAGACATTCAGGTACTCTCGCAGCCTACCTTAATATCATACCACCGCTTATATCTGCAACAATATCCACCAACTTTGTTGATTCCTGCAACAGGACTCATATAGCCTATCACTCAGCTATTACACCACCTAAACATGTGAAAAGTTTAAGCACCTAGTCTCTAATTAATTCCTGTATCTGCTTTGCACCCACTGCATGAAGTGTCCTATATACATTTTTATAGATGAAAACTACTCATATGGACTGTTCTCATGTATATACTTTGTATTGCTTGTATAATATCTTTGATTTGAGAATGATTACTTATGTACTGTTTTTTCACCAATTGTATAAGCTGCCAATAATATGTGCTAAATGTCTTTATTAGTGTAAATTCTGTATTGTATGTGAAATGTTTTCTCCCTGGGACTCCACTGAAAATGGGCACGTCTGGCCCAGCTGGACCATCCCAGTAAACAAATGCAAATAAATAAATAAATAATAATAAATAAAAGCATCTATTTTCACTCTTATTATACTGAGTCTCTCATAATATTAATTTTGTCCCCCTGTAGAATGTCATGAAGCAATGACCATTTCTTTTTATTTTCTTCATTTGTTAACTGGGTAAGCTCACCGGAAATCAGCATCTCTCTTCATAAACGAGACCTCGGAATAATGTATGGTTAAGTGACTTGCTCAAAGTCACATAACCCCTGACCACTGACTACAGGATGTAGCTCAGAGCCTTAACCCTTTCTGCTGACTGCCACATATTCCTAGAAGTGTAATCAGGAAACCATACCAAGACTGTCATCTGGAGTGATTTATGTTGACGAAGTTCATGCTACCTGCCAACTGAACATCCTGCTCCCACCAGCGGCTGCTGTATTTATCTATATGTACCTCTATCCCAGGAGAATGGCCTCACTACTGAGTTTGGAATTCAGCACATGAACAACTCATAGTTAGTTATTTATTTATTTTACATTTGTTGACCGGGTTTGCCCGACTGAGCTAAGTAGCCCTTTTTAAGCGGTGGCCCGGCGAGAAAAGCTCCACATGTTCTACAGATTATAATTTACAAAAATAAGTAAACAATCAGCAACCAGTTTACAGAAAATATTCAAGCAACACATACATAAAAAACACGGATTTACTACAGTAAACTAATCATTATGACTATCAGATTTAGAATCCTACATCATTCAGAAGGACTAACAATAGTTTTGTCACTGAACGTAAAATCTTACATTCTGCAGATAAGAATTATGTAATGTGCTTAGGACAGAGAAGTTAATGTGAGACAAGGTCTTGAGAGTTAGAGAAAGTTACATAGGTTGGGAGGTGGGAGCAGATATAGGTGTGCAGTTAGGGTTGATACTCTGGTTAAGGGAGTGGGTATAGAGGCAGGTCCACTGGCTTAACAGGTATTCTTTATTGGCTAGCTTGAATTGACTAAGTTGCTTGAGTGACCTGATCTCTAATGGGAGTTTGTTCCATGCCTTGGAAGGATTATAGCTGTAGAGAATACATCCTTTCTTAGTTTTAGGTTTGTGGATTTGTAGAAGATCTAGGTTACAACTCTGGAGGGATCTAGCAGGTGAATAGTGGGAGATGACAAATGATAGGGTAGGACAGTAAAAAGGCTGATAAAGGATAGAGTGGATGATCTGGAGTTGAGGGAGAAGAAGCTGGTGAGGTAGTTCAATCCAGTTAAGGTGTTTGAGTGAGAGACAGTGATGTGACTTGTAGGTTTGATATGCTGCAAATTTGGCTATCTTGTTGTAGGTAGATTCAAGTTTGGCAAAGAGTGTGGTGTTGAGGCAAGTAAGAATTTGAGAGCCATAAAATAGACTGGGTAGGAGGTAGGCATAAGAGAGAGTTACTTTATCTTCACTGGTGAGAAACTTTTTGTTGCGGTAGAGGAGCCCTAGTTTCTGATGAGTTTTCTTGATACAGCTGTTAATGCTTGTGCATCATATTTAAGTTGGCTGTCAATGATGACACCAAGGAGTTTAGTGCTAGTTTTCATCTCAATGTGTGTCTTATTGAGGGACAGGATTGTGAAAGTGGATTTAATGTAGTTGTAGTTTTTAGGAAGAAAAAGCAGTAGCTTAGTTTCTTGGGGGTTAAGGATAAGCTGTTTATCAGATAGCCAGTTTTCTTCTGAGTTAAAGGAAGTCTGTGTTCATAGGTTCATAGGCAGGTACTAGGCTATTGGCCCTAGTGCCTATACAAGCCTAGCCAAAAAGGTACCCTGGCTTTCGACACCCAAGAAAATTATTTTCCTGTGTCCCTATCGAGCAGAGCCACAGAGGTGATCCCCGAGGTGAATTTCCTATTTCCCATCCAGTCATCAAGATTTTTCTTGAAGAGTGCTAATGAGGAGCTTTATTTAATATAGATAGGTAGCTTGTTCCAGAGTATGGGAAGTTTCTGGGACATGAATCTATCCCTCTAGCATGTTCTATTTATTGTGGTGACAAGCTTTAGGTTCCTAGAGCGTGTAGCTCGGAGGGATTGGGATTTCTTTAAGTGGAGCATGTCAAACAGCTTTGGATTTGACATAGCTTTGTATGTTAGGCAGAGATTGCCTCTTAGTAGGTGATATGCGACAAAGCTGGTGTTTTTTGAGATGGTCTGCATAGGGTATCTGTTTGATGCCATTAATCGTCTTTGTGAGGTATTTCTGCGGCCTTTCCAGTTGTTGTAGATGTCTTGTGAGGTACATACCAAAAGAGGCGTTGTACTCTATAATGGGTCTAATGAGTGATGAGTAGAGGGGAACAATGACCTCTTTTTTCCTGGATGAGAAACCTTTTGTGATGAGGTGTGCCACGTAGAAGGATTTCCTGACTACTGTGGCGATGTGATTATCAAAGGAGAGACTACTGTTCAACTGTGTCCCAAGGTCTCTTATCATACTTTCGGTGTTAAGTATACTACCACCTATGTGGTAGCTCATGGGTACAGAGTTTTTACCAAAGGGGATGACAATGCACTTTTGGCATTGAGCTTAAGGCCATGGCTTTGACACCAGGCATCTGTCTCAGTGAGACCCTTTTGTAGGATGTCCACATCGTTAGGAGTTTCGATTATGGCTCCCAGTTTGCAGTCATCTGCAAACTTCATTAGCCAAAGACCTTCTGTGTTAGCCTGTACTTCAGAGAAGTATATACCAAACAGGAGAGGACCCAGGACTGAACCCTGTGGTACTTCACTTGTCACTGGTCTGAAGTCGAATTTGGAGTCTGCTACTTTCACAGTGTGGGTTCTATCAGTGAGCCAGTTGGCAACCCATCTTGTGACATAGGGATTTATACCTAGTTTAGTGAGTTTATCTATAATTCTAGTGTGGGGGATGGTGTCAAATGTCTTGGCGAGCTCTGGATAGGCTGTGTGAACCACCTTACCCTTACAGCTTTGGTGACTGCTTCAAAGAAGTCAATAAGGTTTAGGAGACACGGTCTGTCTTTTACAAACCCGAACTGGGTGGGGTCCAGAGTTTGGAGATTACCAATGTCTTTGTTTATAAGGTTCATGATGATATATTCCATGGCCTTGCAGACCAGGCTCGTTAAGCTAATGGGGTGGTAGTTCCCAGGTTCTGTGGTGGCTCCACCCTTGTGGAGTGGGATAACCGTCGCTGTGCCACATTCAGTGGGCACAAAGCCTGAATTGAGGCTATGATTGAACATGGTGCTTAGGTGGGGTGCCAGTTCATTCTGTAGTTCATGTAGAATGCAGCCAGGGATGTTGTTAGGTCCCATGGATGCTGTGTTCTTGGCTTTGGAGAGTGTGTTTTTTACCTGTGCAGCCGTGATTAGAAGAACTTTGCATTCTTCATGTATAGAGATGGGCCCTTTAGGGGGTGAGGTGGGGGTAAGGTTAGCACTGAACCTATCTGCCAGGATGTTGGTAATATAAGTTGGTACTGTATATTTAGTGCCATTGTGCTGTAACTCAGAGCAGATCTGAGTGTTGCCATTGAGATTCTTGTCATAGCTATAGAATGCTTTGTGGTTGTTTTTAGAATCAGTGGCGATTTTGTTTTCATAACTAGCTTTGGAGGATTTTATGAGGGATCTCAGCTTCTTACTGAGGCCAACCAGGGAGTTCTTCCAGTCATGGAATTTTACTCTTTTTTGCAACAGTTTCTTTCTTCTGTTGTAGAGTTTGTTTATGGCAGGGGACCACCAGATTGGCTTCCATTTTTTGGAGGATAACATCTTGGTTCTGTTAGAGATAGCACGATCCATGCACTCGTGTAAGTACTTATATAGGATTTAGCAGTTGTACCTCTATTTTCCATCTGCATGGGTATTGTGAAGTTTGCCACTTCTGTCTTAAGAAGCGTGAAGTTGACTTTGGAGACATTTTTTAAGGTGGTTTCCCTAATGGGGGGTGGGGGTGGGATGTGGATGTCTAGGCTGATTAGCTTGTGGCCAGATCTGAGCAATGAAGAATTGACCTCTGGTGTGGAACACCGGTCACCCATGTTGGTAATGACCAGGTCTAGGATATTGCTGCCCCTGGTGAGGGTCTGGATAAGTTGATCCAAGGCACTGGAATTTATGAATTCCAGAAAACGTTATGCAAAAGAGTTGGTACATGAGTAGTTTTCCCAGTTAATGGTGGGGTAGTTGAAATTGCCCATTATTAAGGTGTTGAGTTGTACCCTAATATTTTCCAGTGTATCAAGAAATGAGGAGTGGGAATCCTGGGGCATGGTGGGGGATCTGAAGCAAGTTACAATTTGGATTGCAGTCTTGCCCAGAGTTAGTTGCACTTGGATAATCTCGGCTGCATTATGCTGAGCAACTAGCCTGGAAGTGTGGATATTCTTAATGAATATGGACATGCCTCCACCTTTAATGTTTCTGTCCAGGTTAGCTGGCCGAAAGGTGTAGTATGAATTATAGCCTGGTAATGCACGGGTGCTCTCTGGAGCCTTGAACCAGGTCTCTGTCACTGCACAGATATTAATGTTCTCCATTTTAAGGAGTGCCTCGAGTGAATCCATTTTGAGGTTTAGACTTCTAGCATTGAGTAGCATTACCCTCAGATTTTGCTTGCTTATACTTGTTACTGTGGTGAGTTTGTCATTTGAACCTTGCCTAAAAAAGGCACTATAGGGGTGGCAAGAGCCTTAGTCAGTATCTGGAATCCCAAGGGTGACAGGTAGACAGGTGCAGGCCATCTCTGGCAAAGCATTGTGGTATGTCGATCATGTCATCCTAGGCAGACAGATACTGGATCCCCTTAGAATGACACCAGAAGCTTAGCCAGTTGTTGAAGTCAATCATTTTGTCCTTGTACTGTGGCAACATTCTGGGTGATAGCAGGATGCTACTCAGGGCTAGGGTCATACCTGCCTGGGCTACAAGATCGGAGAGCTCCTCCATGTCTCTTTTCATGTAGTCCAGGGAGGTATGTCTCAGGTCATTCACACCAACATGGATAATGACAGAGTCATATTTGTACTTGTTGTGCAGTGACCTGAGTGTGTGTGTTATGTGGCAAATCCTAACACTCGACAGGCAGCTGACAGTAACTTTCTCCTTGTTTAGCCTGGTGAGTGGAACATCAGTGTGCCTGAATACAGAGTCACTTATGACTAGAGTGCTGGGTACATTGTTATGCCTTATGGGCTGTGGTTGAGTGGCACACTGAGTTTTTGGTCTATGTGTCATTTGGGTTGTGTTGGGGGGTGGAGGTTGCATGCATTTTTGCTTTGGAGGTCTCTGTTGCTTGAGCAGATTTTTATTGAGATCCTCCGCGAAAGTAGGTGTGTGTTTTGTGTTGCCATGTGTGTGTGTTTTGGTGGTGTAGGTTTTGAGGGACTATGTGATGAGTGTGGTGTGGTGCAAGTGTTTACCTTCTCCTCTTGACTGTCTAGTCCAGTCTTGGGTGAAGAGAGCTTTGCTTCCAGTTTGGCTATATAAGTGCATCTCTCACAGGTTGTAGTGTTGGGTGGTAGGAGGAGAGGGTTGTCTGTGTACATGAGGCAATTGCTGCATTGCCCCAAGATGCCCAGATTCATCAGGTAGACAGGAGAAAACACCAGGAGCTGACCCTTAGACATGCCTGAATAAGTGCTTATTTATTAAGTACTAAAAATTGTTTTCCTCTAGACAAGTGAGGAAAGTTGAGTACTGTAGTAATTTATAGCTTATTTAGTGCTTACAATTTGTTCTAAACAAGTGCTGAGCTCAAAGAAACAGATTTGAGTGCTAAAATTAAAAAAACTGGCTAGTTCTAAGGGAAAATTTGAAGAGCAGACTTTATGGCGCCAGGAATAGTTTAACCCTAGCTAAGCAGTGATACATAAAGTGTATTTTTTTTCTTTTTAATTTAACAGTAGCAAATGAGCAAACTGATTTAAACAAATTAACCAACAAAAAGCTAAAAACTGAGCCCCGTTCCAGCAGTCTTGGATCAGGCAAGTTCTAACTGCACACTCCTGCCAATAGGGTGCAGGGGAACCATCTCCAAAAAAAGAGGGTCTGGTTTAGTGCTCAGGTTATACAAACAAAGCTAGATTCAGCAGGTCTGAATTTAGTCTATGCTGCAACAAGCAAGCCATACCAATTTCAGAAAGAAACAGTTCAAATAAGCAGGCACAATAAGCCTTTAACCAGAAACTCCCAGCTCAGAAGGGCAGAATCTTCCCTCTCCTCCCACAGGAGTGCAGACCACACCTTCTTAATGTAAAATAACGGGCCCGAAGCCCAAGTGCTTAAACCAGAACTAATACACTTTTAGAATAACAGACATTAAGCCTTCAATCAGCAACTCCCAACTTAGAAGGATGTAAGCTACCTGTCTTGCCACAACAGTGCAGACCACAAACCTTCTTAATTTAAAAGAACTGGTCTGAAGCCCATGTGTTTCAACCAAAGGCTTAGAATAACAGTTACAATTTAATCAGGCTACTAACAAGCAGTAATGAATGCAGCAGAATAAATGCAATATTGTAGAGATGAGTTCAGAGGGAGAGTCAGCAATAGTGATGGCAGTAAAGTCATCAGCGTATTGGACCAGTGATGACTGAGGACAGGAAGAATAAAGAAGATTAGTGAAGATGCTGAAAAGTAGTGGACCAAGGATGGAACCCTGCGGGACACCCATTTTAACTGAGAGAGAAGGGGACAGTGCAGATTGCCACTTAACTGCTCGAGATCTGTCAGTGAGGTAGCTGGAAAACCATGCAACAGTAGCAGGGAAGAAGTTAAGGTTGGTTAGTTTGTGCAGAAGGAGAGGGTGAGAGATGGTGTGAAAAGCTTTAGAGAGATCTAAGAATAGGCAGGAGACATGTTTATTGTTATCTCTGGCAGGGGCTATAGTATTAAGGAATGATAGCAGGGCAGTAGTAGTACTATGATTTGCTCTAAAGCCATGTTGAGTAGGTGTAAGCAGATTTTCAGAGAGTAGGTAGTGCACAACTTGTTTATGTATGCATTTTTCTAGAACTTTAGGGAGAGGAGGCAGAATATGAATTGGTCTAAAATGAGTGATGTCTGAGGAGTTATCTCCTTTATGTATTGGTAGAGTGAAGAATTGTTTCCATATGGAAGAGACTTTGGACGCTGAAATGGAGTGGTTGATTAAGATAGATACAGGGAGAGCAAGAGAGTCAGCAGCTAACCGAAGGAAAAGGGAAGGAATGTTGTCAGTAAAACCTGAGGAATGTTTGAGTTTAGAAAGTAAGGATTTGATGTAGCTAGTGGGTACAGGTTTGAGGGAAAAATAATTTAATGAGAGTATAGTGGTATTTGATAGAGAATGGTTAGAAATATTATTAAAGGTAGATGAATTGGCACTGGGGTTAAATAGTTTGAATATAGAGTCAATGGAATATGTGTTGAAGGTGGAAGCAGTATCTTTGAGAGTGTTATCAGGGCAAGGATTGGGGGAGCAGGGACCACCAGGATGTAGTATGTGGTTTAAGGAGTTCCAAAACTTTGGGGAGGTTAGATTTCAAGGCTTAAGATGGATTATAGTGGAAGTCTCTTTTATCTCCACCGTTCTTTTTCTTTTGGTGGTCAAGGCGCAGTTTATTATAGCCAGGAGGGAGAAAGTCTTTGTGATGGTGTTGGGGTTTTAGCCAAGTTTTTGTTAGGGTGATGACATCAAGAGTGTGGCTTGAGATATAAGCATGAAGTTCACTAACCTTGTTTAATATACTTCTAGTGTTTATTGAGTAAAAGGAGATTTGTTTGTTTGGGGGGGGCAGAGGTGTATAGGTTAGTGGGAGTATAATTATCAGTGGATTGTGTTGAGTGGGACCTGGATTAGGATGAATATCTCCTGCAAGTAGAAGAACATTAGGGTAGTAGTGGCAGTTATATCTGTAAAAGTTAAAGATAAAATACTTTGTTTTATTTTTAGGGAGTGTGGTGTAGGTGGGGGGATTTTGATTTTAGGAAGAGGAGTTTCAGTAGAAAAGATAGAAGTGAAATAGCAAATGTATGATAAGGAGATGAGGTATCCCTAGTATGAGGTATTGTATGAGCTTTGAGAATAAGAGATGACTGGATAGTAAGTGAGGTGAGAGTGTGTAGAAGGAGTAATGGAGGTAGTAAAAAAGAGTAGAAAAAGGCATGATTGGTAAGAGTATTGAGTGCTAGAGTACTGAAATTAGTGCTTAAGGAGTTAGTAGTAGGTTTATTTTGCTGGTAGGTATGAGGGAGTGTGTTGCTTAGGTGATGTTTGAGTAGGGAGTATGAGTAATGTGGGTAGTGGAAGGAGAAGTAATAGTTTGCTAGTGTAGTGTGGGAGAGGGGATGGGTTAGTTCTGGTTTGTGTGGAGAACAGGAAGGGGAAGTAAGGTGCAGAATGGGTGTTAACAATGGTTAGGTATAAAGGAAATGATATGGTGTCTGGGTGGGTGGGGAGCGAAGTGAGCACAAGCGTAGCAAGGGCGAATGGACCGGGGCTACACCCGCCACGATGTGAGAATAGATGTGAGAAAGCTCAAAAGACAATCAGTAGCTGTTTGTCTATTAGCAAATGTAAGGACCTTACAGAACAAAAGTAATATCTTTATTGCCTACAATGTGCTGTTTAGCTAATTCAGAAACCTTGTGCTGTGCATTTGTACTTATGTTAACTTTAGTGTGTTTGGCTCAGCTGGGAGTCAGGAACAACTACTAAAAAAGTGTATGTGACTGTATATTAAGGAGTTTTGTAATTAAAGATTACAAGAAATGCTAGTTTGTGAATGGGGGGGGGCAGCTGCAGCTGAATGGGGGGGGGCAGCTGCAGCTGCAGCTGCAGCTGCAGCTGCCATCCCTGGCCTACAGTTAACAAAATACACTATGCACTTAATACAGTGATAAGCCCAAAATATTGTGGAATCAGGTGCACCTACAATGTTTTTTTTAGTCCTTTTTCTTTCAGGATGATTGTTTCCTTTTATTGTTTAGTGACCAGGTTCATGAAGTTGCTAGAGCAGGTAAAAACTGCCGTGGACCAATAGAAGGGGAACGGCTGAGGAACCTGTTCGCAGGGGCTGTGGAAATAATGCTGTTTTAGTCATTTTTCTTTCAGGATGAATGTTGCCTTTTATTGTTTAATGTCCGGGTTCATGAGGTTGCTACAGCAGGTAAAAACTGCCATGGACCACACACAGTTAAATATTTATATTAATTATTTAGCAGTGAAATTAATTAATCTCTGTTAATAATAAATATAACATTAAGGCTCTGGTTATTTGGCAGACTCTTCTCTGTACAGAAATATTTTGTTTTCAGATTACTATGAAATGCACTTTAAAAGGAAGAAATAAGCTACCGGGTTTATATTTTTCATACCTGATATATAGCCAGGCAGCAGATTTGCAAAAAGTAATTAGTTATGAGCAATTTCCATTCAAGAATAGGATAAGTACACTTAAGAAAGAACACAGAACCTTAAGAGAAAAAAAATATATAAGCACAGTGACAGACCAACAGATAGATGCACAGAAGATAGAAAATAAACACAGCTAGCTGTATAGAGAGATAAATATATTCTCTGGGGGCTTAGAGGTATCATGGAACTGTTCTGGGGGACAGGGCTTAGATATATTATGAAACTATGAGAAAAATGTTTGCACAGACCTCTCTTTTGTTAAACATTACAGTACAATTTTATGTATGAAAAAAAAAATCAAACAGCATTCAGCTTTCTTGCACATGTACTTTGCATAACTTGAATGGGTACTTCAGACTTTGATACTGGCATTGTATAATGTAAGATAATGCTAGGACTTTCCCTATTTGGTAAAATGTCGATCCACATTTATAAATGCACACTTCCTTGTAGTTTGTATTGCACGTTCTTATCAGACAATAAGAAAGCTCTGGTGCTAAGGAAGTGATACATTTATTTGAATTTTTCCCTGTAAGAAAATATGCTAAATGATCAGTAGAGGGCAGTGCATATCTCTACAAAGCATTGCATCTTGAAAGCACTACTTCTGTATAATCAGGCTTACATTTCTTGAGACTGCTGTGTGTGTGTGTGTGTGTGTGTGTGTGTGTGTGTGTGTGTGTGTGTGTGTGTGTGTGTGTCTCTCTCTTTTCTTGTTATTAACCAGAAAACATAAAACTTAATAAGCTACATCAGATATCGTTGAATCCCTTCGTACTAGGCTGCTTGCTCATGAGTAAAACTTGGGAGTTCAGACTTACCTCAAAAATAATTCCTCATAGACTTGGATGCACACGCTTGAGGTTATATTTTCCACTTTCAGGATTTTCACAGAATGTCCAGATTTTTGCCTCATAGTCTTGGTCTGTTCCTCATTAAATTTGTGATTTTTCTGGATTTTTGTGGCAAATTAGTGAGGACTGAAATTTACTAAATAATGACAGACATTTCAGTTTCAGACTTCATATCCTTCAGAAAATGCATGATAATACAAGGCCTTTCTAAGTTTATAAGAGCGATATTTAAAATGCCCCTATTTTTAGGGCTTTGTCCCCCCATTATTTTTGGCTTTGTCCAGATTTTTTGTGCTAGAGGTTGAGAGCTATGCTTGACTGCATTTAAATCTTCACAGGCAAGGTGATATTGCAAGTGTTTGTGAATGTTTGTCAGGTGCAGCTGCATCCAGTTGACTTAATGTACTGTGTGTCAATCGCAAGGGGGTTACCTTGGGCCACATGGGTACAAGGGCACAAGCAGTTCACATGGAAGTCCCACAGTATACATTCTGTGACTAAATTGCCTTAACAATGTAAAACACACACACACACACACACACACACACACACACACACACACACACACACACACACACACACGTCAATAATGCCCACATCCACACACATGCAGTGTGTATTACTTCAGGGAAATGGGCTTTGTCATAAAAAGCATCATGGTGTTGGCTGTCTCCCTGTTGTACAAGGAAGCCATATAAGTTCTCCCACTTGTTGTAACATGGCGTTAAGGAAATGGTATAGTTTCCTGGAGGCAGATTCCTGATACACCCCTACCATGCCCTCTGCTGATTGTTGAAAGGTCTCTGTAGTTAAAATCAACAAGGATGGGTACTCCATGCATCCCACAGGTGTGTTAATAAAGCCGATACATTTTGACCACCCCTTGTATGATGAATGTATCCACATGGTAGTGGTCCACAATTTCAGTGTAGTGAAGGGCATGAAAAGTTATTTAAAGACGAATGACATTTTACCTCCAAGGGTGAAGATGTGCAACTCAGAGAGCACAGAGAACAACCTATTACA